>NC_083777.1:7727500-7915000 GCF_963514075.1 Conger conger
TAATGAAAATTGATGGTAGAGGTACATTGCTTTTCAAGGATCATATTTCCCAAATGTTCCTTGCAAGTGCAGTAATGTTCTCTTTGGGTAAAAATGAATTATATATTGCTGGCTAGGGGTACAATTATAGTTACCAAGTTGACACCTTTTTCGGCACTTTTCGTACCTTAATTTCTGAGAACGTAGTACATACAGTATATCTGTAGTATATACGTATATATACTGTATGTTTATAAACATATATATTTTGAAATAAAATAGTTTCTGACAAATGTTCACAGCGGAAGAGAGTCCTGACACATCCTCAATCCTTTATGTTAACGCGGAGATAGCAGGGATTTCACGCAACACCATCCAGGTGCGGTTTTGAATAATTCAGCTTGAGTTTGGTTTTCCCTGGTACAGCCCGGAGGTGGCCACAGTACAAAAGCACTGATGTCCTCTTGTACGCTGTTTTGCAATCTCCCAAATGACTGCACTTGTTGGCTCTGAGAGCAACTCACAGCTGCACATACTGTTAGGACTACTTTCTGTAGAGCCACAGCATCATTACTGGGTGGAGCAGAGCCTAAATGAGAATATCCATGAACCATAATGAGTCAATGTTCACATTTACATGCAGGATATTTCTTCATTTTGAGTAATTTGTTCCGATTGAAGATTCCAAATGAGCCATTTAAATGCACACTGAATAAATTGATCCGATTAAGGTGTGTCATCACATGCCAAGCATTTAATCAGAATAAAACATTTTGACATTCGTAGAATCTTGCACAGCTCGCAATACACATTTCTCACACATGTATACAAAAATGCTTTGTGTATTATGTACAATATTTGTTTTCTGATGTCACTTTTCAGGCAGCAGCGTCAGCTGAATATAATTAACTTGCCACTATTAAACAAAAGAAGGCGAGCACAAAAGCATAGCTTTACCGCAATCTCTAATAAGTTCATCCATATGTCATAAATTGTATAATTGGCTGGATCTGAACCACTTTTTTATTTTGGCATTTGCTTGTAATAAGCAGTCCATCCATCCATCCATCCATCCATCCATTATCTGAACCCGCTTATCCTGATCAGGGTCACAGGGGGGCTGGAGCCTATCCCAGCATACATTGGGCGAAAGGCAGGAATACACCCTGGACAGGTCACCAGTCCATCACAGGGCACACACACCATTCACTCACACACTCATACCTACAGGCAATTTAGACTCTCCAATCAGCCTAACATGCATGTCTTTGGACTGTGGGAGGAAACCGGAGTACCCGGAGGAAACCCACGCAGACACGGGGAGAACATGCAAACTCCACACAGAGAGGCCCCGGCCGACGGGGATTCGAACCCAGGACCTCCTTGCTGTGAGGCGGCAGTGCTACCCACTGCACCATCCGTGCCGCCTAAGCAGTCCAATCCAGCTTTTTTTATTTGGTTGATATTTCTGTTGGTTCCACTTTCATTCATTTTTTCGAACACCTATTTGAATAACTTATTATTTCAAGCCTTTCAACCATCAGAGCATTACACAATTCTTGGTTCTTTTAATGTGTAATATTGTTTGCTAAAGAAAAAAACTAGGCACTCACCATCCTGATTATCAAAAGTTTTATACCACCCCTTCTATAAATAAAAGAGATTTAATGGAATGGGTTAATTTGTTCCAATTGAGTTACATGACACATTTTTATTCTGATGGGGCTCTTATTCTGATTAAACATGGAATAAAAGGCTCCATGTAAATTGGGCTTATGAGTCAATATCCATGAACATCAATGAGTCAATGAGTCAATATCAATAAACATCAATGAATCAATGAGTGAATATCCACATCGATGAACCTTAACGAGTCACCGAGTCAACATCCATAAACCGAGCACGATCATGGCTGTCACCGGTTATTCAGTTCTCCGACTGTAGCGCAATTAGTGCCGCATAATCCTGTTTGCGCAACAGCACAAGTGATACTTCCCTCGTCAGCTCTCGGGTGCCGAGCAATTCTACAAAGCATTGTTCTGCTTGTTCCCCCTCCAGAACAGATGCTACAGTGCCCCCCTGGAGTCGAAGCAAAAGGAACGGGGAAGACAGTAGCACTGTAATGGCCGCCCAGAGAGCAGCTCTTGCTGCATGCATACTGCCTTTTTTGTTAGTGCTATATAATGAGCAGTGGCACAGGCTCTCCCTGAACTGATTATAGTAATAAATAGCGCTGAGGTCAGAGGGGATAGGCATGCGTCTGTAATGATGCTCCCATTAGGGACCATCTTAGCCTGTAGGACTCAATTAGACCAGTAATGGGTGCACTTCTTCTGGTAGTGGATTTTATTTTATTTTATTATTTGTCATGCTTTAATTCATTTTCAGCACATCCATAAACGTGTGAGTCTGCAGCCCTAGCAGTATTCCGGCCATTTTGAGAGCTGGTCAATTAAAACATGGTGGGGGTGGGCTCGGTACGGCTAGTGTGTAATGAACCGGCCAGTGCATCTCTTTAGCATGCTAATGTGGTCTAATTGGAGGAGCCATGTCTTGCCCGGGTCACAGGCTGCTTCGAACCCACGCTACTCTGTCCAAAGTCTGCTCGATAGTACTTAGTGCAGTGCCTTTCTGATGGATATAAACCCGGATTAGCAACTTTATGCAAAATGTGATGTTTTGGAAGCTCCTGATATTATCTTTCTGTCTTGATTATATGGGTGGGAGGGGGGTCCTCATTATACGTCGCAGATACGTAAAAAAGAGAGGTGCAGAGAGGTCATGTGAATTAGAGGGGTCGCTTTCTAAGGTGTAATTTGACGTCCTTGTGGGTTGATTATGACCCATTTAATGCCATAAAGTGGGAAATAGGAGACGGTTCCATGTCGTCCCTTAAGGTAACAGTAGCCCAACAGTGCGCTATTCCCAACACATGGCCACACTTAGAATAGTTTCCTTCCTGTATACAACAAAGTATGTTAATTATTAGTAAATACTTTCTGTCTTTGTATGCATTCTTATATTCATACCTTGACACATTAATCAGAAATTAATTAGTGTGGGGCATATTATTATTATTTTTTCATGAATTTGTACAGACATCATTGGTTGGTCGCAGTTGGGACAAAAAGACTTATTGACTATGACACTGTACATATAGAGCAGGAAGATGTGACTGAGAGCAGTGAGTGACGGAACCCCTGTGGGACACTAAGACTCGGGGTGTGTGTGTGTGTGTGTGTGTGTGTATGTGTCCGTGTGTGTGTGTGTGTGTGTGTGTGTGTGTGTGTGGTGGTTGGTCTCCCTCTCTCGCTCATGAACCAGCCAATGTATTTCAGCCATGGACATGAATATTCTACCATTTCACATCCTAACCCTAACCCTGCCAGTGCTCGGAGGAATCAATTATTCTTCAACATTACATACTTTTTTTTTACAAGTTGTTTTTCCATATGGATACTTTTTTCCAGCATATAGCCGTTTCATTTCCCTGTGTGGGTGATCTCTGTGTGAACTGTATTGTATAAGAAACCAACCCCAAACTTAGGAACCATGGAGCACACATTCCTGTACATTTAGCCATTAATTATTGAAAAGACACATTTATTTGTGCGTCTGTGTGCATGTGTGGCATGCCTGTTCCAAACCAATCCTGTGTTTATGAGCTCAGCTATACAAAGAACCCAGCTACAGTATACTGCAGTTTGAGCCAAGCTATTTCGTCCTGTTCCTTGTACCCTGAAGTTCAAATTCTTGAATTCTGCCGTAATGCTACGCATTTTTAAAGTGTCTTTATTTGACAGGAAGTGAATATGGGCACATTGCTTCCCCGTTTGAATGGCGCATCTGAGATGAGTACGTGCTGCGAACTTCATTGTCACAGAGAGAGTGTCACAACGAGAGAGATAGAGAGCGAGAGAGATGTATTCTCTTTGTATTTTTGCTCTCTCTCTGCTCCTCCGTTCCAGGGAAGGTATGTCCGTTTCCCTGTCACTGTTTTTGTTAGTCCGCTGCCAGCACTATACTGCCTAACATGCTCTCACTCAGTGAACCTCTGGGCCAGTTTTAAGTACAAATGCTCCCATGGTGCACAGGTTATAAAAGATCCACTGATGCCAATAAACTACCGTATGTGCATTTAAGAACAGTCACAGAGACACTGGGTTTTGTATTTATTTGAAAAATGTGGTTAGTCAGTTTTTGGTAAGTATGCAGTCATAAGCGATGTGAAATTAAATCTGAAAATAATTTTGCCTGTGAATAATTTACCTGTGTCCTTAAGTGCACTGGTTCAGGGGAATTTGACGATAGTTAATCACAGTATATTTTCTTAATAACTGTTGTGAGTGGAATAAGTGGATGTGTGCCTTTCCTGACTAAAATATCATGACTCATATCCCTTATCCCTAATTTTTTTTTTTTTTTAAAGAACATAATTGCATCCTTGGTATTTAATATAGACTCTCAGAAAGGTACTGTGGAGGTAAATTTCTGTTCTTTAACTAAACAAATTTTAAAATACATTGAAAGTACAACATACATTTTTTTTGTTACTAATAATAACTGTATAAACTTCACAGTCCACCCTCAATAGGCCACTGTCCATATTTCTTTTACATTCCCAAATGAATGAATGTTAGCCTCGCATTAGAAATGTATTGCTTCGGATGTGTGCTTATTTGTATGCCTATTTTAACTTGGTTCATTTGGCAGCTGTCCACAGAGATGCATGACTGTCTTCTATAAGCGTGGGCAGAATATGCAGGCTTTGGTTGCTACAGTATGTTCAAAACTTCTGATTTTGAGGTAAACTCACCATAAAAACTACCAACTACCAAACTAACTAGTTCCTGTCAAGTCTCCAAGAAATAGAATCACTTGGTTGTAGGATTATTGATAGGATCAGGATTTTCCCATCTGACAGGTAAGCATTTTTTTGTGGCAAAATATCATAATGTATACCAATATGGTCCAGTCTGCAATGAGTGCTTTCATGGTCGTACTTGTCGTTTTGCATTTGTATGTATGCAATGTGGCGGCACGGATGGTGCAGTGGGTAGCACTGCCGCCTCACAGCAAGGAGGTCCTGGGTTCGAATCCCTGTCGGCCGGGGCCTCTCTGCGGAGTTTTCATGTTCTCCCCGTGTTTGCGTGGGTTTCCTCCCACAGTCCAAAGACATGCAGGTTAGGCTGATTGGAGAATCTAAATTGCCCGTGGGTATGAGTGTATGAGTGTGTGAGTGAATGGTGTGTGTGCCCTGCGATGGACTGGCGGCCTGTCCAGGGTGTATTCCTGCCTTTCGCCCAATGTATGCTGGGATAGGCTCCAGCCCCCCTGCGACCCTGTTCAGGATAAGCAGGTTAGGATAATGAATGAATGAATGAATTAATTAATGTATGCAATCTGTTTAAGGTATGGCTACAAGTGTGCATTACATAAATGGGGTGCTTGGAACATCAATGCCTTAGTGATTTTACACAAGCTTTATGGTTGAATACTGCTGTCGTTAATTACATTTTGGGCGGGTAATGTATTCCATTTCTGTGATTCTGCCGTTGACATAGCTTATACACACGTGGCTGCAGATATTGGAAGTTTCTATTGGAATCGATGACAGATATACACCCCCAGCTATATGTTTGCTGGAGTGGAATCAAGATTATTGAACAGCAGACATAATTAGATAATTAGATAATAACAGAAAGAATCATAATAGCACAATATAATTAATGAAGGGAGCACTCAAATCAATGTATGTTTTCAGTTATTAAAACCGCACTTTCTTTTAAAATAAACGTATATTATTTTACTTAATGCAACTAAACTGTCGCAAATCAATTTACGTGCACACAAAGTCAAACTGCTAAAAAGGACGCTAAACTTACTTTTTCAAAATTATATTTGTGAAAAAGAAAAACGTAAGGAAAATGCTCTTGGCTCTTTAGGTAATTATTTTCCAAACGCAATTAAATCCTTGTGTATAGATCAATGCTCGCTATCGCACCCTTTAACAAATAGAGTCCAGGAGGAATCAGTCACATGACCAAGGATCTGCATAACGCTGCTTCTGTGGAGGGGAGGGGGTAAAATAATAATTAATAATTAAACCCCTGTGTGCCGATCCATGCCCTGAGGACCCAGACTGAATCAGACACATGACCCCAGTTCCGCCGGGGGGGTCATTAATCATCTTATTATGTAAACTATGTAGGATGAATGATGATTTTTACATGCATTGCTTATTGGAAATGTCAGAGACACCTCAAGTAGATAATAGTCTTCCCCTGGTGGGTTTCCATTTGAGGCTGCTCCCAGTAAAGCAAAAGGCTAATTAAATGCTCACACCAGGGTGTTGCATGCATTAATTGTTTGTGTGTTTTTTAAACAGTACTATAACGGTTGGTGTGGAGCAACATGAACCTCCGCTGGGCTCAAAATGTTCTGAGGCGTTGTGCCCCGAGACCTTCGTCGTTCCTTCGTTTGCTGGGGACCGCAGGGGAACCTCTCACCTTGAGCATTTTCCGTACAGAACACCTACATTAAACTGTCATAGTACCAGTGAAAACCTGTCATAAATGCACCATACTATGCATTCTTATGACAGATGATATACTGTATGTAGCCAACATGAAAAAAAAAATCCATTATGAGAAAAAAAAAATGCATTGTGACAGTGTTATGACTGGATATAACAGGTATGTATGGTTGGCATTTATATAGCGCCTTTATCCAAAGCATTTTACAATTGATGCACCCATTCATACACGCACTCACACACCAACGGCAATTGGCTCAACCAGCTTGTCAGGAGCATTTAGGGGTCAGGTGGCTTGCTCAGGGACACTTTGACACACCCAGGGCGGGAATGGAACTGGCAACCCTCCGACTGCCAGACGACTCCTCTTACCTCCTGAGCCAATGTTATCCCCAGGAAATGTATGTGTGTCCTATGGCAGTGCCACATACATCAGCTTTATGGCATTCTTCTTAAAATAAAGTTACCAAAGTTTTTAGTCCCGGCTGCCAAAGGACATCAGAGCATACCGTTACTCTTGGCAACCCAGCAGGGCAGCACATGATTGGCCACACCATAAGCCAGTGAGGGAGGACTTTGGCCTGTGAAGCGTGCAGGACAGGTAGTGCACTGCAGAGTGAAATCTAGCAGAACTAGCAGAAGGGTTTGCTGAAAGGACCAGAGACATTGCCATTGACATTGCCTGTGAGTACAGCCGGCTCATTCCACATGTAATGAATAAATACAATTTTGTGATGCCATTTTTTACATACTGCTGCATTTCCTGTCGGTTACAGTACGTAACCTGTAAATGTAACAGCGCGTACAGTTCAGTGCTGACAGTGCGATAGCCTGTGTTGCGCACACGAAATGGACCCAGTCAACGAGGACTTCTCCTTGGCTGTGCTCAGTACCTCCAACAGTGGCTGACCCTCATATCAGATTGCCATACCTCATCTTTCGCCAATCAGGCTGATAATGAGCTTAACAGAAAGCTCCCCCGAATCTAATACATCAGCCAAGAAAGCGCCCGACCCTGGAGACAGCTGCCAGGAGGAATAATTGCTGTATATTAGCATTATTATTGTTATTACCATGTCAAACCGTTTAGCGGCTAGACACAGAAGGTCATCATGTCCAGTCACCTTTTGGTTGTTCAACCTTTAATAAAGGCTGGCTGTTTGTTTGGCAGTAAATATGCAGACCTGGCCTCAAATAGTATTTTTTTTTTGGATTCAAATACTTATCGGCGTTTGACTAAGCTTGCCTGGTGTCTTGAAACAAATTAAATGATCCCATAAGTGTAGACCCAACCCATCTGCTCCTCCTTGCAGGCTCAAATACACCAGGAAAAATCAATAGACCACAGAAAAGTGTTTGAATCCAAAACAAATACCATTTGAACCCTGGCCTGTCATATATTTCCTTTCTGTTTGCCAGAGTACAATTTTTCATTGAGTGAATGGAAGATGTAAGATGATATCAGGAAGTTCCTCCAGTCTCATGAGGTCACAATGGAGCTGGCTTTTGACTGGATTTCAGCAGCTCAGCAGATGATTTCCCAGCCAATGTCAGAGCACGTTCATTAGAGTTCTGTTGTCTAACCTGACCACTCATATCTCGCACACCTCATCAATGAACAACATGTCAAATTCCTTTGTTTTTAAAGTACCCTGGTTTAAACTTGTTCCACAGGTGGGAAGCATCTGAGTGAATATTAAAGGCAGATCAAAGCATGTCTATCCAATGCTGGGTACCAACATCACATTATGCATAAGAATAAATAATCATTTTTCTTCAATGCATATTTAATTTCCACTGTCGACCAACTCAAGTTGTTATGTGAAAGAAGGTATCGATTGCTTGATTTTGTTGTAAACAGAGAAAATGAGAAAGTAAATCAGATCAGCATGCAAGCAGCAGCATGTTGAGTGAAAAAGCACTCATTATAGATCACTTGTAACAATGTGGAGGGGGTCCTAGTCAATAGAGGAATGGGGTGGTTGAGAAGTTTTGGAAGGGTGCAGGTGGACTTTTTACAGGTGTATTGTGCACAGGGGGGGACATATATCACAAACACACACACACACACAGAAAATGTAGTGGCATCCAGGACATATACTGAAGCTGTTGCTTTTTACTTTGATGTGCACGTTATTATCTGGAAAAATATAATTTCTCCGCTCTTTCGTTCGTCCTCCAACCCCAGTTAATAAGGACGATATTAAAACGCAGCGAGCGGCTCCCCGTCTACCTCCTCATTTCGTATTTGCAGCGTTGGCGAGCGGCTTGATTAACACCGCTGCACGGCGTAATTGATGCGTCATGCCCAGGGTCTCTCCGCAGACTCTCTCTCTCTCATCTGCGGCTACGGCCGATAATAATGTACAAGCGACCGATTTCACGGCCAGAGTTCCCGGCGCCGACTGGAGCACGCGCCTGGACAGGCTCAACAGACTGACGGAGGATTGTGGGTAAAATGTTGCAGTACAGTAGTTCATTTTGAAGACGTAGCTCCTGTAGGTTGTCATTAGATGGCATTCGCGTGGAAGAATAACGATCATCGCTGTGTCTTCAGAGATATTTCACCGCATGCAAGTTGCTGATTTACATTAATCTTAATGAAATTAAGAATACTAATTGTTAAATGCATTTCAAATGAACGGGGAAAAAGACACCTCTCCATTTTTCATTTGAAATGTGATGCTCAGTACTCGCTGTAAGTCTTCTGTAAGACTAACACAAATACTTAAAAATGAAATCCAGGGAAATTATTTTCTTGAACATGATACTGTGCTGTAAAGGATATGTCAAATAAAACAATACCATCGATTTTACCTTTGTGGGTGTCCTTCAAGTGAACTCCATTTCAAAGTGGCCAACAAAGCTATGAAGGTCTGATACACGGTAAATCACATTTTTATCAACCTATCGTTACTGTCACTCCTCTCACTTTCTCTGTCATTACAGGTAATGCAGCGGTTGTTGATTTGCACATTTACCTTGGCAGTACAGCACCTGAATCACTATAATTAATGATTTCAGCCTCACGAGCAGACAGCTTCCTGTGAGATTCCTTTCCCAATGTTTATTTTTCAAAGCTTTGTTCTGCAGAAAGGTTTTTTTGTTTTTTTTTACCGCACAGTATCGGGTGATGGAATAAATGCACGTCAGCTGCAAGTGACTATTCATTCCATTTTCTAAACGCCTGGGGATTTCGAATCCATAAAAATCATTTTTATTTTTTCAGTCTCTTGAAAAACCGGCTGTGTGACAATATTGCTAAAATATGCTCTTCCAAACAGGATAAAACCATGAGCAATCGTATATGTGGATGCTGGGTTACTTATGTCATGGAGCATAATCAGAAAACTGAGCTGAAAATCTCTGAAAGAACACATGAATACAAATGCTGGCTTTTCAGACATGTTGACAAGCATTTAAAGCCTTCTTCAGCTGCAACTAAATCAGCACTGGAAGATCTGTGTAGCTCAGTTTTTCACTATATTTGGTCAGACGTGCAGTAGTATGTTGTGCCTTAAACATAAACATTGTATTCTTGCCTTAAAGATATTTTTTACTGGTGAATATTTTCCTGAGGAAGTGCCTTCCTCAGAAGTCTAACTGTAGCTTCCTCACCATGACCGAGCAGCCGCAAGGCAAATCCCTTTTCTAAAAAAAAGTTCATTTTAAAAGGTCATTCTTTACGGTTTAATTCTGTTTCCTGCTCTTTGTCATATTGATGTGACAAAGCTATAAAGTAAGACGAACACAACAATTGAATAGCACTGTTACATTTGTAAATTGACAATGGACCAACTGAAATAAATGTCAAAGCATAGGCCCAATTTGATTAACCCGAATTATTATTTTTTTCATTGTATTTCAAAAGAGCACACAGCTCCATTTTCCTTTTCACACATTAAATCTTCACTTCACTCATCCCTCACCAGGACAGAGCAACACATCTGAGAACATGCTTTGCGTTTTCCCATGATTCCCTGATTCATGCCACACGCCTGTTTGTTTTCTTCTGCAAGACTTATAGTGCATCACAAAAGCAGCTCATATCCATGTAGGAAAGGTGTGAAGGCGTGTCAGTACAGAATACTGACCAAGTAGGCAAGGTGTGAAGGTGTGTCAGTACAGAATACTGACCAAGTGGGAAAGGTATGAGCAGAATACTGACATTGCAGGAAAGGTATGAACAGAATACTGACCATGCAGTGTGAGTCAGTAGAGCCATTGAGATTCAGCAGTTTTCCAGAGGTATATGAAAGTAGTATTTCTTCGATAGAGAAAAAGTGAGATATTCTCATTGTTGTAGGAGTCACTTAGGGGCCTGCTGAGGAACCTGGCTCAGTTTCAGAGCCAAGGCAGAACTCTAACGGGGGAACGAGGGATCAGATCCCAATGGAGGAGACGGGGCCCGGCAGCGGGAACACACAGAGCCTGAGACAGGGTCTGATTCTGCAGGTCGCATCCAAACCAACACTGCCACCTGCTCACATGCCCACCGACGCACCCCGCAAAAAGAACAAAAGAAGCGCAAAACGCCTTCAAAACGTGAATTGTGTTGTCTCAGGCTTTCTCTGACAGGTAGGCCTAAGCCTTAATCACAGCACCTACAGTTTAATATCTCCTTGTTTCAGTTTGTTATTTACTTAATAATTATTCACAAACAGCTTGGCTTGTTCAATCATCACAACAACTAGCTTACAAAACTAAGTGAGACGGGAAAGGTCTTCCACAGATATCTGGGAGTCAGCTTTAAAATACACATTGACAATCTTGTTAAAAAGCTGTTATTTTCTTTTAGCAACAGACAATGCTTCAACTTTGCAGTTAAAGAGAAATTTAACCACATTTCTTCCAATGATTGAATATGGTGATGTCCTTTAACTGCATGCCTGTTTGTACCCTTCAGGTTATACACAGTGTATGATGCACCACTAGTGTATCATGACTATTACATACTAATAACAAATCTCTCACTCCTTTTGTATTAAAGGACAGGTGTGCCATTTTAGGTTACTGTAGACGGTTTCATTGGTACATTTCTATCAATAGCGCTATTATAGGGTGACTCCGAGGCAATTTAAATGGCCTTTTTAACTGAAACACTCATTCTTACAACTTATGTTCACAAAGCCTATCTTTTTTACTGTACCTCTCCCTTCTACAGATAGCTTTTATAGCAGTTATTATGTAACACAGTATTAGCTGGGCTACTTGATCCATGTGGGTGATGCTCAAAGGATACTGGGGACTTTAAAAGCTGACATTTGTAATTGTTTTATGTGAAATGTATCATGTATCATTTGTGGTTTTATTGATGTTGATTTTCATACGGTGAAGAAAAAACGTGTGTACATTTGTTGGTCAAGGTTTAGACGAATGTCAACAGGGCAGTGAATGGTCTTAGCACAGTGGCGCGATCCGGGATCAAGCCGCTCCTCTTAAAGCCTGATTTATAGGCGACGGTGTAGGCTACATGTAGCCGCGTTCCCTATGCAGAGGCTATGACGTGTAGCTACATTTCTGGGGAGGTGTGCGCCAGGCTACAGCGTAGGGAACGCGACTACACCTAGGCTACGCCACAGGCTATGCCGTAGGGAACGCAGCTACACGTAGGCTATGCCGTAGGGAACGCAGCTACACGTAGGCTATGCCGTAGGAAATGCAGCTACACGTAGGCTATGCCGTAGGGAACGCAGCTACACGTAGGCTATGCCGTAGGGAACGCAGCTACACGTAGGCTATGCCGTAGGGAACGCAGCTACACGTAGGCTATGCCGTAGGGAACGCAGCTACACGTAGGCTATGCCGTAGGGAACGCAGCTACACGTAGGCTATGCCGTAGGGAACGCAGCTACACGTAGGCTATGCCGTAGGAAATGCAGCTACACGTAGGCTATGCCATAGGGAACGCAGCTACACGTAGGCTACGCCACAGGCTATGGCCTAGGGAATGTGGCTACACATAGGCTACACCCTAGCCGCTGAGTAGATTCGACGCAGAAGTATAAATCAGGCTTTAGTTTGTGTTATTTAAGTTCCCCTCCGCAGGCCTCAGCCCGTCTGGTTCTGCCTGCTCCTGAGCAGCAAGGATTTGTGGCACTTCTGTCACTCCGCAGGCCCGTCTGTGCCCTCCATTAAAAAACCACGGCAATTACGCTGGAAAGAAGCAACCGCGCAGCTAATTCTGACTCCACAGGAATGCGGGGAATCCTCTACAATTAATCAGAGCCCTGCTGATTAATAAATACTGTACCTAATTAAATGTACGGCGTTCATTATGCAGCGACTGCATCTGTACTTCACGCCAGCACTGAATTGAAAATGCGTTCAATCATTCTTGAGAAAAAGACTAAATATATGACAGACGAAATCTTAGAACCATAGATGGCTCTAGGGACTGCGGTTGCCAAACATTTTGGATTACATACACAGCGTGATAATGAAAAAACAAATCAATGAAAAAGGTAGATGGATCTGAAATGGCTCCAGTAAATACAGTAAAACCCTGAGGCAAGAGCTGGATGAAAAATATTCTAATGATAAATCTCCCCCCGATGAGTTTGTACACCACGGAAGTTCTGAAAAGTGCAAAATATATCATCAAATAAAGCGTAGAAAACAAAGTGTATTAACAAACACAAACATTTGTCAGCTGCCAAGCACAATTATTAAAGTATTTTACTTTTAATTTAGAGGTCCAGTCACATAGACTTCTTCAGGTGAACATACATTATTTTCCCATTCTAGAAGCTGGACTTCTGTAGTTATATTGACATAATTACTTCAGTTAAGTGCAGTGCAATTGCAGCAGTGAACACCAAGAGAACCCACAACCCTACACAGCTGAGAACTGCCCTTCCTTCTCCACGGCCTGTAATGTAATCAAACCCACTGCCCACTACTGCCATCTGCTGTCTGCCAGTGCCTACGACTCATCTTCATCAAACATTCACCCGCTTTCATCATCGAAGACGTGAGCAATTACCTTGGGCTGGCTGTGTTCCTGCTTCAATCCTGCATCACAGAACTGTGCTCGAACCTTCGGGTGGCCATTCCGCTGTATACAGACTAGTTGTGCTGTGACTATAGTTTGCCATCTCCATCTTCAGTCACTTGATAATCGTGTCAGTTTATGACACTGAAGCTTGTTGAATCACTAATAATGTGAACACAAATAGCTAAGAACATAATGATAAATGACTATGCACTGAGAAAACGTTTAAAAAATCCTGTGAATGGTGGTTTGCTAAATTAACCTATGTTGTAACATGTCAAATAATTCCAGATGTGAGCACATTTTTACAGTTGCAGACAATATGGGATAATAGATGTAGTAGGAGCATAGTGACTGAGCTGGAAACTACCCAAATCATAAGGAAGTAGCAGCCACAGGCTTTTTATTTCCATACCAAAAAAATACAAGGGTTATTATTTTTTGAATTTTTTTTTCATTTGCTTATGTTTAAGGTTAGGCGTGCGGCATAAGACCACATCCACACAGCAACATCATTCTACTAGAACTGAGCTTTATAACGAGCCTAATGAAGGCTATGGGCAGCACCCGGGCTGATTACTGATCAGCCTCAGGTGAACCTGTGTGTGAGGCTACTGCTGCCCAACACACACATAGGCTGTGATCGAAACCACTTACTTAGAATACTACTTTCACTACTTTTCAATGAAAATCAGCCTGAAATTTAGTATGAGTAGTATGCTAGTAGGCGGCACGGATGGTGCAGTGGGTAGCACTGCCGCCTCACAGCAAGGAGGTCCTGGGTTCGAATCCCGGTCGGCTGGGGCCTCGCTTTGTGGAGTTTGCATGTTCTCCCCGTGTTTGCGTGGGTTTCCTCCGGGTACTCCGGTTTCCTCCCACAGTCCAAAGACCTGCAGGTTAGGCTGATTGGAGAGTCTAAATTGCCAGTCGGTATAGTGTGCGAGTGAATGGTGTGTGTGCCCTGCGATGGACTGGCGACCTGTCCAGGGTGTATTCCTGCCTTTCGCCCAATGTATGCTGGGATAGGCTCCAGCCCCCCTGCGACCCTGTTCAGGATAAGCGGGTTAGGATAATGAATGAATGAATGAATGAGTATGCTAGTATGTGGATTCGAACGCAGCCATAAACTACCAGTATATTACATTACATTACATTATATGTATATACTGTATTCTACGCACACAGGACACATGCATGCACAACCTCACTGAAGCTCATCCAATAAGACAGACTCTTTCATTACTAAAAGTACTCTACCACTGAATGAATTTGGTATCACTGTTTCCATGATGGGATATGCTGGAAAAATATTTTCTATAATTTCCCAAACCATGTTGCTTGAATTTACTTTTGTTCAAACATACAATTTCTTTTTTCCATGTACTGTAGTATATTCAATCCTGATCTGCTTCAATCCTGGAGGTACATTAATAATTTCAAAATAAATGAAATTTCATGCAGGTATTCTTTATTGTATTCTGTTTCAGGGTTCCCCTTGACTGTGCAGAGCACCTTGGCCACGATGAAAGGTCCATAATGCTGGGAAGATCCAGGCAGCTTTCCCTGTACACATTCACATTACACATCTTCCTTCTGCCATCCCTCTCCATGAAAGTGTAGATACACACACATCTGCATATATCTTGTTCTCCACTGTGGTCTGACATGAGGAAACCTCAGAACTCTAATTCATTTAAATTAAATCACTGCGGATGATGTGTTCATCTCAGCGGTGACAACTCATGGGTGAGAAAACAGGAAAAGGTCTTCAACCTGTCGTCCAAGTTATATGGCTTTTTCTTAGAAGCTTTATCTTTGTAGCGTTCCCAGACAAAAAAATGAGAAAAAAAAATCATAAAAGTGGGCCTTTGCAGCAGAACCAGGCCTGTCACAGAAACGAAGCTAACGCTACTTAAGCTACACCCTTGGAGTTGTTTATGTCCAGGATGCTGTGCTTGATGATGTCTAGATTGGAGAGAAATTATCAGAGGAGTAGCCTGTTCTCTTTGTATTCCTACGTTCTTTTGCACAGTTTCATGATGTATTAGTGAACCGCATAGAACTCATGAAGGGTATCTTTTCAGAAAAATGTTTTCCTGCATCGGTTTGGCTTGCGATGTTTGCTTTGATACCAAGCTGCCTGCACGGTTTGTTCTGCACGGTTTGTTCTGGGCGGGTTGGGCCTGCTGGGGGCCCTCAGAGCGGACAGTGAGTGCAGGAGAACTGATTCTGTTTCCCCCGCACGGTGGACCAGCGAGTCTGTTTAGATAGATAGATTAGTGTCATGGGATCTTTAATGACCACAGTGAGTCAGGAGCTCGGTTTAACGTCATATTCAAAAGATTGTGTATCCAAGTAGTAACCAAACCCACATCTGCTTAGCTTCAGCCATTTGACAGGAGCAGGGTACATGATGGTATGGCTGCTGGCCAACGATTTTACCCCACCCAACCTTCTCAGGTTCCCTTAGAAGTGATCCTATTCTCAATGGGACGTCCCTTTCTGCATTCCCATAAAACAGCCCTACAGATCTAAAGGGTTTTACTCTGCTCTGCCACTCAAATAAAATGTACACTCGGGCCCCAAACCACTTCCTAAAGGGTTGGGGGAATTTAATTAGTATTATAATGAATGAATTAAAATTAATGGGCAGTTTACAATTCATGAGTCATATTTCACCTCATTTCCTGAATTGAGTTGGGGTGGGAGGTCAGAAAGTTTGCCAGCCCTTTTCTCACTTTGAGCACCTGGTCCTCAGAATGACCCTGTGTGGCCCCTGTGTGGCAATACTCACTCCCGTATGATCGATTAACCTGTCCTCAAGGTAACACCCCTTCCTTCCAGTACTTGACAGGACCAATCTCCTGGCCTAATGACTACACAAAGATGTAGGAGGTAAACTGTTGAGTGAAACTCAATAGAACACTAAAAGGGACAGAAAGGAAAAAAAACATGAAAGTACACCTACAACTTGTTAAAATACAGGTTCCACCCGACATAGTCTGAAGTCATTATTCCACAAAATGCTGCATTATTATTGTTGAGAGTGGAGCTGAGAAAACATTTCCATTCGCCAGCTGGTGCGGACTACAGAGAACAACACCACCAGCAGTAAGTCTCGTGTTAACACCGCAGAAACAAATCCAATTACAGTAAAACTGCAATAAAGCACCTCGCACACTGCGATCGAAACACTAAAAGACGGAAGCAAACAGGAGAGTTAGAAAACTATCAAACCTTAAGCAGAAATTACATAACAGGAGAGTTAGAGAGCTATCAAAGCTTAAAGACTGCACGTTTACTTACTTGTTTTGTGCAGTGTGTCATGATACTTAGAGTATGTGCTGGTAAAATATGAACCCTGTTTTACTTCACATTTTTTTATTGCTTGAGAAAAAAGACACAAGGCTAGACCACTGAGTCATAATTGGCCCAGGGCAGTCTCTGCTTCACAACTCGGTGCCTGTGAAAACAGTCACTACTTTTTAAACTATGTCAGTCCAGTGATGAAAGTGAGGAGAGAAAAAAGTGATGTCTGAACATCATTTTGGGGGGTGTGGGACTGAGCTGATGAAGTGTGTGGAGGGAGCTGGAGCTAGGCCTCCCACTGAGTAATTCTGAAAATCTACATGCTCTGAGATGGATTCTGATGCCTAGATTTCAGCTGATACAGTCATTTTTGGGCAATTATTTTGGAATTTCAAACAGATTTTTCTGCACTACAAAGTAGACCTCTCCCAGAACCCTTTTTCAAATATAGCTATTTTGGGATGTATTCTTGTGTAGTCTAGTAGTCCAGATTTCTGCGGGACAGTTTTGAGTATTTATTTTGGAAATCTATAGAGATTTGTATCATTTATGCACTAGACAGTTGATAAAACAGACTGGTTAATATCAACAGAAATGTGCTTATTACCAATCAAACTGTTTTTATAACTTATAAAATTATAATACACAAGGTATCATATTTTAATAGGTCTGTGGTCTTACTCCTTGATTTCATTGCTTCACATTTCTATGTACGGTATGTGTTTCTGGTTTCACTCCTTGCTTACAATGTACCATATTTCCATATACTTATGTTAAGCAGTTGGCTAGCTCCTCTCGGCTGATTAAATCGTTTGTTTTGATGATGTGGCCAACTTTGAACCAGATCAACTTGAACCAATCACAGTCAAGTATGAGGATCTTTGAGAGAAGGTTGAAGTACAAGAGACATACAGGGCTGTAGCATGTTGTCAAAGATCTGTGCTGATACATGTTGATCTAGAGCATGCTGATGTTAGGATTAAGGCAGAAATTAAGTTTAGAAATGTGTATTATCCTGCCGTGAATTTATGGACAATCGCAAATTAAGTGCAAAAAGTGCAAACCCCCTCCCCGGTCGTGTACCCAGCAGCAACTCTCGTTTTTATTTTCTGAAAATAAAATGTTGCATCCTCCATTCCTAAATTCAAGAAATACTGCCAACATAGAGATCTTAAATTATCTTTATGAAGCATGTCTGCTGGATTTCATGGCATGCTGTGCTCAAAGCGAGTGTAAGACAGGATGAACAGAGGGATTAGTCTCTTAACATTAAGTTTAGCCTTTTCTCTGAAATGACGAGACTCAAAACAACCTTGTCATTGCCATTCTGTAGATAAGAAGTAAGAGAACACTGCATGAGACAAATGAAGAGAGCTTCAGAATTACTCACCAGTGCATTATTCAGGCAATTAAGACTTGCTAATCAGGCAAAATAAATGAGAAAAGGTTGAGACCAGGGACAAGTTTAAAGGTAGCCTGCTTCACTAGGCAGACAATTTGGTATCAGTCTCAGTTGTTACATCCATAAAATAAAATACTTTTTTTCATGTCAACTTACAAAAAAACAATGTTTGTTGGATGGTCGTAAAATTAATGAAATGGGGAAAGAATGGAGAAGGAATGGTTTTCAGCACTTGGATTCGCCTCATTAGCTGCAATGATGCCACTGAAGAGAAGCAGTTTTCAACTGGTGGTTGATAAAGTATCCTCCACGATGGTCTGTTCTTGTGCCTCAATGCCAGTCTAGCCCTCCGGTGGGAGTCAGTTCAAGCGTTCAGATCTTTATTAGAACCTCCACATTGCTTTTATCAGACTTCCCCCTGAACAGCAGTCAGGGAGAGCAGCTTTGATCCTCACTCTTCAACACCATTCAGAATGTCTCCAAAAACATCTCTGCCTAAAGCAAAGGCAAGGATATCCATATCCATCCTTTACCACCCTGAGAATTTCAAGATTTGGCCCAATGTGGTAATTTCAGCTACCAACAGCTCTATTGCTAGATTTTGTCAGTATAACCATACAACATAAATTCAACATCAGCGTGTCACATGGTAGCACTGATAGTGTACATGTGGTAACACTTTATTTTAAAGCCTGTTTATTACCTAGCATTTACTCGGTAAGTACACAGCTACTTGTGTAATTATTAGGCAACTACTTGGATTTCAGAGGTAAGTACAATGAAACAAAGTCAGTTAATACCATATGTACTATAAGTACTATGTAAATACATTTACAACCTGTTTCATAGTACTTACCTCTGAAATCAAAATAGTTACCTAATACATACCTGGTATTTACCCAGTAAATGAAAGTGTTACCGTACATGTGTACAGAATATATTTTGATCCCTTTGAGCGTCTATAAGCTCTGTCAGAGTTAACAATTAACATCTAACATTTCACTGTGGAATATTGAAACATCCAGACCAGATTCACAGACTAGTGTCACTTCCAAGAAGCGATGGGGAGAAGTCTGCGGTCCCGAGAAACTGCTGATCATCGGCTCATTGAGGGAGAGCAGGGTGGGTAGGCTAATGGCTAGAATGGCCTCTCATTGAGGGAGAGCAGGGTGGATAGGCTAATGGACCGAATGTCCTCACATTGAAGGACAGCAGGGTGGCTAGGCTAATATCCTGCACTCACTGAGGCAGGGCAGATTGGCTTGGCTAACAGTCTGACCACCAAATTTCCCACAAATACTGGACAATTTGAGAATGCATTGAATACATCCTTAAGACCTGGGGCAGAATTGTTATGAACAATCAAAAGTGTACATAGACCTCTACACCTCTATGCAGGGTGTACATTTTTGGTTAAGTTTAATTTCATACTGTGTGTGAATTGATCATGAATGGAGTGAGCGTCTGTCAGGGCATCGCTTTATAGTCGGCATATCTCTTTGTTCCTGACAGGATTCTTCTCACGAGTCTGAAGAAAAGTACAGCTCATTCTGCACTATATGAGTGTGTGTGTATGTGTGTGTCTGTGTGAGAGAGTGAGAGAGAAAATGAGAGATCAATCCAATTTCAAGTCAGTGATGATTTATTGGTCACAGTATTGCCAGAGCAATGACTTTATAGAATATTAAATATAAATGAATATGACTGTATTGAACTGCTATGTTATGTGTGGGGTGTTCAGATACCTTCTGTTCTATATGTAGATATTATGTACGCACACACAGTGAGCACTTTATTAGGTAGACCCGTACACCATGCAGTTGAGGGGTTCAGCTGTTTTTCAGACCAAATGTCAGAATGGGACCTAAATGTGTGTCAGAAATGTGATCTAAGTGGCTTTGACAGTGGAATGATTATCGGTGCCAGAAAGGGTGATATATGTATCTCAGAAGCTGCTGATCTCCTGGGATTTTCATGCACAACAATATCTAGAGTTTGCAGAGAATGGTGCAAAAAAACAAGAAACATCCAGTGAGCTTTTTTTTTTTGCGGGCAAAAACACATTGTTAATGAGGGAGGTCAAAGAAGAATGGCCAGACAGGTCAAAGCTGACAGGAAGGTGGCAGCAATGCAAATAACCACACATTACAACAGTTGTATGCAGAAGAGCATCTCAGAATACACAACGTGTAAAACTCCTAAGTGGATAGGCTACAGCAGCAGAAGACTAATAAGTAAAAAAAAACTTGTTTTGCCCCAATTTTTGGCTGAGATTCTCATCTGCAAAGGAATTCTTTGAAAGAAGCAGATAAATCTTAAAGATTTATTTTATAGCTTTTTTTTTTTGAAGGAACAGCCTCATATTTCAGCGTTGTACTTTGCACCGCGCATGTAAAAGATGAATATGCCCTCGTGTTCTGAGTGATGGGTGGACCACAAGAATCAATAGACAATGAGCGGGGTCAGCCATGTTCGTCAGTCATCCCAGTGGTCAAAATACGCACAATAACCCGCCCTGTAATTTCAGCCAGTCGTGATAAATATCCTCAGGCATTTCCCCTTGAATTCTGGGATGTTTTCCCATCTTCTCACATTAAATTTGAGCCTGTGCTGGTTCCTCAGACTCATAAATAGTGTTTCTTCACATTTCAGCGGGTTCCCAGACAGAAGGGAAACGTGACGCCAGGTGTGTTATGAAAGGAGAGCTGATGGAATGAGGTGTTTCTGCGGGGGCACAGTCATGAGACAGTCTATTATACAACAGGTTCTGTTCAATGGTTTACAAACCGCCAGGTACGTCACTCCCGGGTGGAATATGTATGCAACTAACATTTTGTGGGTAGCAAGCACTCCAAGTCAGGGTTCATCCACTGAAAGGAATGAGCTTAACTTTACTTCAACTTAAAATTTACTCGGAAAAAGTGTTAAAAGTGTTTAAGTGTTAAAAAAAAGTGTAAAAATTTGCACAGGACTTTTTTGAGTAAATTTTACATGCTTATCTTATGTGTAAACCTTAACATTCTCTGAGCCAATAAGGAAACTTTACTTAATTATTTTCTGTTTAGTTGGACCACAAACTAGAACACATTACTTCATGGTTGAAGACTAAAATCAAAATACAAAAAATAAAAAAAAATACACATTACAAAGGAATCAAAAACAGAAAAACAAAACATGGCGCAAAACCACTCACTGAAACTATAGAACACAGTCACAGCAGGACTTAAAAAGACACCTTCAGTTTTTCTTTTCAAAAGTCTCCTTTTTTTTTAACTGCAGAAACTTCCACCCTTTTATTCCTTTTCTGCAGTTGAACACAATGACCAATCAATTAATCAATTAATCGGCTACACCTGTAGGAGCCAGCCCCGTGCATGCAGGGGGAAGGAGCAGTATGTCGTGAGCAATACGTATACAATAGAATTACGTAAAGCCAATTTATTTTTTGAAAAACCATTTTAAAATACTCAATATAAGTATTTTTTACATCATCTGATGTGGGCTCACATTCTATCCTTTCTAATTACAGTTTGGGATGTGCATCTGATTTCTTTGACTCGATGCTGCTTCACACATGCTGTTTTAAGATTGAGAAAGATGTTTTCAATAAGCACAATGCAGGGGGAGTTATATCCTCACATAACAAACTCCTCCATGGTGCTAATTCACACTCAGCTGAACAGCTATCTACGCAAAGGCTATTGCTAAACACAATGCACTGCTGTAACACATGAAACTGTTAGGCGTAAATAAATATTTATTTCTTCTCACTCTTGCTGTGCCGTGCAGCACTTTGAGAAAGTGGGCAGTGCTAACTCTGGAACAGCGGCATCAGTATTACGGATCAAATGCACTTATTGATTTTAAGACAGATAGCCCTCAACAAAATAAGAAGTGACTCATTAAATGGAGGGTCACATACAACATGTCAGTAAAATCAGGGAAATAACATTTTCCTGTATAAGTGACCAAAAATGGTCTTAGATTTACAGGGCCAAATAATATTTTTTTCAAGTGTGCCTGGAACTTGCGTTCTTCAATTCTGGCGGTAGGATGTATTTTACATAAACTCTACAGAACCTTGATTTATGCGCAGGACATCAGCCAGCTTTGTCACGTTAACCTTGTGTTTACCCCCATTCTAGATGTCAGCCCCTGTCATCAGAGACGCCTAGAGGGTGTTTTTGCACATCATATTAATTAACCTTCTCAAGCGCTGCCCTGGGGCCTGACCTCATGACTGGCACAGAGTGAGTTTCCCCCCTCTGCTGACTACCAATGCGCTTAAACTGACAACCAGCCCACAGCAGCTGTCCAGTCAGATGCTCCGAGAACCAGCCTGGCCACTCTGCCGGTCGATTGGCTTATATCAGCATCGGGCTGGACTAGATTATTACTTCGGCAAAAGTGATAAGATGTATGCCCTCAATCATATTAGTCAGTAGACATGCTGTGAATTTCTAATACCCAATGATTGAAGCAGGCGGTATACTCCCAGCAAACTAGAACATGCATAAGCATGTGTTTAACAATGGGAGTTCTTCCGATCTTGTCATTTAAAAATAAATCAACAAAGGGTGATACATTATTATGTATTGGTGTTATGAACATCACGGGGGGTGGAGAGCTTGACAAAAGAGCACAAGTTGGATTCCTTCTCCAGGAGCTGGTTCAATAATCGCCTGACTGCACGGCTATGCTTCTTAGACTGGGGGTCACCACACTTTACTGGCAGACACCCCCTCCAGAACTGGGGGCGAGGAGGCTACTGAAATGAAAAACCTACCAATTTAAAAGAAACATACACATTGTATTGGATTCAACCCCTCAAAAGTGACAGACTTTGAAAGGAACCCAACACGGAGGCTAAAAGGCATGTGAAAAACATGGCCTTTTAGAGAACATATACCTGTTTGCGTATTAAAATGAATGCTGTAGAATTCTGTAAGATATTTTTTAACATTTCTGCAAATGAAGACGAAGCAGAAGATTTAGGGTGGATTTTGCTGAAATATTGAACGCAGCGTATTCTAGGACATGCATCTCTGAATGAGGTGTTTGCTGTTTACACAAAGACGCCGTCACACCTGTGGACTGAACCTTGCTGGGACGTCCACAAAGAGCAAATAGACAGACTCAGACTCCATAGTAGGTAGAAACTAGCATCACTGCTAATGTTCCACACCTTTCCTTACCCACGGTTGAGCACGGCATGGCTTTCACAGGTGGGAACAGAAGAACAAAGCTGAACAGAGGCAGTGAATTCTGAGGTACTGCTCCTTCGTGGAAACTGTCTCGAGAAAGATGCATCTCTGCAGATGAATCCAGAGTCAATGTTTGTTCCTCTTGTAAAAAAAAATGAGTTCCTTTTTACCTGATGGATTGCTTTGCTCTGGAGTAGTATCTGGTGTTGATAAATTAAGGGTGATCATTATGCACTCTTCTGAGAAATGCTTCCAGCAATTTCTACTGGAGACAGCACAGCACATTTGGAAACTGTTTGGATCAGAAGAGCATTTCTCTAAAATTACTTCGATTTTTTTTTTTTTGTGTGGGGGTTTTTTCTTTTTTTTTTTCAATTTAAAAGGATGCTGCCTGTAATTTATCAGTACAAGATTGTCAATGCAAAATGAAATGGCTTAATCTTGCTTCTTTTTCCAATGCAGACTGATTTACTTTTTCTTTCTCTGTAAATTGTTTGATAGAGAAGAAAATGCTCTTTTGCATATAGCCAAACCATATTTCCCACTGAAAAATGTAAAATGTGTGTGCATGTGTATGTGCGCATCATTGTGTCTGTTTGTCTTAAATATGTATTTATATACTGTACATTCATATAGTATACTGCTGCTTTTTCAGCTCAGTTTTTTTTACTTGCCACTCATGTGGGCTCTCTGTCCTTTACAGACTCACAGGGACATCATTTCCACTCCTGAAGTGGGAGCGGAGACGTTTCACAAACACGCTGCTCAGTGTGGAACAGTGCAGGTCAGCACAGCAGTCAGCCAGCTTTCCCCAAGAGAGGGGAGATTCTGCCCCCAGAACACATCCATGGGCCTCATCCCATCAGTTTTCCCCCAGAGAGGGGAGATTCTGCCAGCAGAGCACATCTATGTTCCTCTTCCAATCAGCTTTCCCCAAGAGAGAGGACACTCTGCCATAGCGCATCCATGGGCCTCATCCTACCAGCTTTCCCCAAGAGAGCGGAGATTCTACATTATTGGCATTTGGCAGACGCTCTTATCCAGAGCGACGTACAGTTGATTAGACTTAGCAGGAGACAATCCTTGCTCCAGGGCCCAACGGCTGTGTGGATCTTATTGTGGCTACACCGGGATTAGAACCACCGACCTTGCGTGTCCCAGTCATTCACCTTAACCACTACACTACAGGCGCCCCCATAGCACATAAATGGGCCTCATCCAACCAGCTTTCCCCAAGAGAGAGGAGATTCTGCCCCCAGAGCGCATCCATGGGCCTCATCCAATCAGCTTTCCCCAAGAAAGGTGAGATTCTGCACCCAGCCAGGGCACCAGGGATTAACATTTCCCCAGAAGTTTGCAACGTCCAGTGGTAACAAGAGGTATTGCAGCATATTAAGCCTTTGGTGCCAAAAATACAATTTTCCCATTGATGTCCATTCAAAACCACGACTATACCCTGACAAATTAATGCTATTTTGGACGGTATGTTTACATTCAAAAACATTTCTTCACACTGAACTCAATTTGTTTTCTGAGCCGCACAGAAGAAGATTTTAGGTTTTTGTTTAGGTACCCAGTGCGCATGCTAGGCAGCCAAGGTGCCAAAAATAGCAGCAGTGTGCATGCTCTGGTGCCAAAACGCCCCACAGCCAAACATGGCAGTCTCTATGAATTCTATTCCCACAAAGGGAGATTCTGCCCCCAGCACACACTCATGGGCGTCGTCCAATCATCTTTCTCTGAGAGACGGGAGATTCTGCCCCCAGCATACACCCATGGGCGTTATCCAATCAGCTTTCTCTGAAAGAGGGGAGATTCTGCCCCCAGCACACACCCATGGGTGTCATCCAATCAGCTTTCTCTGAGAGAGGGGATATTCTGCCCCCAGCACACACCCATGAGCATCATCCAATCATCTTTCTCTGAGAGAGGGGATATTCTGCCCCCAGCACACACCTATGAGCTTCATCCACCCTGGAGAAGAGCTGTTATCACAGCTACACACATGACCCCTGACCTGTGGAGGAAGTCCTGCATTCTCCCTCAGAGTACACTGCATGCGTGATCCTGATCCCAGAGGCGCGCAGTCCGGTATCTTCCACACCATCAATACATTTTAATTAAGGTTGTAATTAAACCCAGAAACGCTCCAGTGGAGATAGAACATCCCCCTAGACTCTAGGAACAGGAATACCCGCTCCCCCCTGGATTCTTGATGACAAGAGCTACTTGCAACGAACCGTCCATTTTGAGAGATGATTTTTTTACACATTAAAATCATAAGGCATACGAGCTGTCTCATAATACTTAAGACCACAATGTGAAATTAAATTGCAAACCATTCAAATCCTTAAGAAAAGCACTGACACAAAAGTGCCATCTACTGGCAGAAATTCCAAAGTGGCCTTGGAGTAGAAAATAAATTAAATTATAAATAGAATAGCACCTTATCAGGACAATCTACTCTGATGAGAATCAAACTTATGAACCGTAAAATATTGCATATTACTCTGATAGGGTAGATGTGATCCCTATTAGACCAACATCAACTCTGTTAGAGGTGAATAAACACTGACATTATTGCAGTGTATGTGTGTATCCAATGCTGCATATTCACCTCATGTGAAGTAATGTATTTAATGCATGCATTCATATGAAGTGGAAGCTGTCGTAGCACAACATAGAGATTATACTCATAGGATATGTGATATTCACAAATCAAGCCAGTGGCTGTATGAAAACAGATTGCATCTACCTATTTATTCCTGATGAGATGTGCAGATGCTGTTGGACTGTTTGCACACTGGCTCCTCCTGGGGGAGGCAAAATTAAAATGCACAAAGCCAATTAAACAGCCGCTATTCACAGCGCCTGAAAATGCCATTAAACGGGCTATAAAGCCTGTCTCTTTGTGATTAATAAGCAATATGTAAGTACCTTAAGTAGCTTAAGCAGGCATTCCACCTTAACTTTGGCATGCAAAAAAAGGAACACGAGAAGGTAGTTTGATCTCAATTTTCAATCCTGTCCAAATGAAATATACCTTTGAAACACCATTCAGTCAAAACATTATGACCACTCACAGATGAAGCGAATAACGATTCACTATCTTCTAACAATGGCGCATGTCAAGGTCTGTGGTATATTAGATGATAGGCGAAAAGTTGGCTCCCGTAGATGTGTTGGATGTGGGAGAAATGGGCGTAAAGACCTGAGCGACATTGACAAGGGCCAAATAGTTATATTACATTACATTACATTACATTATTGGCATTTGGCAGACGCTCTTATCCAGAGCGACGTACAGTTGATTAGATTAAGCAGGAGACAATCCTCCCCTGGAGCAATGCAGGGTTAACGGCTGTGCGGATCTTATTGTGGCTACACTGGGATTAGAACCACTGATCTTGTGTGTCCCAGTTACCTTAACCACTACGCTACAGGCCGCCCCATTATGGCCCGACAGGGTCGGAGCATCGCCAAAATGACATGGCTTGTAGGGTGATCCTTCTCAGGAGTGGTGACTACCTACCGACAGTGATCTGAGGAGGGACAGGGTTTGGGTGTCCACTGCTCATTGATGCATGAGAGCAACAAAGGCTATCCTGTCTGGTCTGAAGGACAGAATTTGTGCTGGAACAACAAGTCCGATCCATGGCAGCTCAACCTCGCAACTTATAGGACTTACAAGGATCTGCTGTTAACATCTTGGTGCCAGATAGCTGAGATGTGCTGTAGCTGAGATGTGCTGTAGCTGAGATGTGCTGTAGTTGTAGCGTTGGTGTAGTTGTAGATGTGCTGTAGTTGAGATGTGCTGTAGTTGTGGTGTTGCTGTAGTTGTAGCGTTGGTGTAGTTGTAGATGTGCTGTAGTTGAGATGTGCTGTAGTTGTGGTGTTTCTGTAGTTGTAGTGTTGGTGTAGTTGTAGATGTGCTGTAGTTGAGATGTGCTGTAGTTGTGGTGTTGCTGTAGTTGTAGCATTGGTGTAGTTGTAGATGTGCTGTAGTTCAGACGTGCTGTAGTTGTAGCGTTGGTGTAGTTGTAGATGTGCTGTAGTTCAGATGTGCTGTAGTTGTAGATGTGCTGTAGTTCAGTTGTGCTGTAGTTGTAGTGTTGCTGTAGTTGATGTGCTGTTCTTGTATCATTGCTGTAGGTCAGATGTGCTGTAGTTGTAGTGTTGCTGTTGTTGTAGCATTGCTGTAGTTGATGTGCTGTTCTTGTATCATTGCTGTAGGTGAGATGTAGATGTAGGTGAGATGTGCTGTAGTTGTAGTGTTGCTGCAGTTGTAGCTGTGCTGTACTTGTAGCAGTGCTGTAGTTGTACTCTGTGGTGTCAGTGTGGAAAAACACTGCGGTTTAATGTCCCTGCTCTTCACACGTCTGCATTCCCTGCGCTCTTTCTGCCTCGCACAGCGGCCTGCATCCGGCTCAGTGACATCATGCCGCTCCACCCACACATTCCAAACACGGGTCTCTGATCCTGCATGCTGCCACTTCCCCCGCTGTCCGGACGTAGAGCAGCGGAAAGGACAAATCTGAATCCGAGAGCCACAGGAAGCAAATGTGTTGTTCTGCTCATAAAATAACTACTTCTATTCAGGAACATACCCTTCCACATACTCACTGACAGTGCTTTATTGCAGCGCAATTTAATGTTTAACTTACACCAGTGTAATAGTTATGGGCACCAAGGCAATTACTATGTAATAACACATTGCATATGCAGGAACAGAATGTGCTTTGTGTTATTACACCGCTTATAAAAATAACCTTCCGTAACAATTGTTCCTTTGAATTTTACCACTATTCAATCAATCCAGACTTCACTTAAACTGTGCAAACCACACCCCAAACCAAACTAAAACCACAAATTAGCACTGACCTTTCAGCTTGTGTAATAAATATAACACTGTAACAAATGTAAACTGTGAATGGCAATTATGTAATGCTTACATATTTATTGTGGTTTAAAATAAGCTGTCTGTTAAATATTTGTGCCTAATAAAGTTTAACACTTAATTAGGCAAGTTCCCCATTTACTGCCAATGTTCTCATTTAAATAGTTCTTCACCAAGGGTTTTTATGTCCTTTAAAACTAGCCATTGTACAAAGTCTCATGAATCATAACTGTCTACTGAGAACAACTGTTGTTGAAGGACAAATTAAATGCTTTTTACCCTTAAACCAAACTGCTACGTTTAATTTTAAAATGTAAACATGACAAGGTTAGTGATAGAAACCTGGGTACACTGTATAGTTATGCCCCCATTAATAGTTAAATTATTTAGAAGGTTTACAAATACCTGCCAAACCACACACAGCAGCAATATAATCTATTCATATCACTTCTGTCTCACAGGCAAACATCCAAACACCTGGCATCTCATTCCACAGCATGCCATTCCTGACCGTCTGACAAATCCAACTCCAACACACACACACACACACACACACACACACACACATTATATACACACACACATGCGCGCACACACAAACACATTATGCACACAAACCAAAACGCAACACAATCTCAGCAGATAATTAAAGTGAACACAGTAAAAATGACAGTCATTCACTTTAAGCGCCCCTAGCAGCTGTCATAGCAACTCTTTTTTGTTTCTTCTCGTTTCAATACCAATATTTTTTTGTAAATGAAGTTCCAACTAAACTCCTCTTCACCCAGCCAGGATCCCAAAACCAGCTGCTGAATATTTGTATAAAGTAAAAAAGGTTTAGAGCTAATTACTTTTTTTAATAAAAAGCTGCGTTGCAGTACACATTAATTTCTCTCCATTCATTCATTTTGCACAAGTGGCTTTAAATTCATGTCACATGAAAAGCTATGTGTAGTCATGGCACAGGCTGGATTGCTTGCTGTATTAAATAGTCTCTGGAAGCTTCTGATATTGACTCTGGGCACCATCAATCACGCAATACTTATTATCCCCAAGTAACCCCTCAGAAAAAAATACGATTGGACGGCCGTTTACGATAACGAGTATATTTGATGTCTGATACACTGGAAAGTACAAATAAATTGTGGATATATTTTACAACGTACCTAAATCATTCATAAAGTCTGACACACACATGCCGGAAGACTTGACTTTCACTTTGGGTCTTTATTTCAAAAGTCACTTCTCCAAACCACAATCAGAATGGCATTAAAGCAAAAACTAAAGCCTTGCGTGTACTACAGAAGCATTTGGTAAAATCTGTAATCAAAGTCAGCTATGAAGCCTACGTGTTCCGGTTTGAGGTAATTACAAAAATTAAATGTAACTTTAAGGTTTTGTTTTTCCAGAACATTCTGTGCAACTTGTAAAATACACATCTGTGTCACTGTAACCTCAGATTAAGTGACTTTACGTGTCACTGAGTCACTAATTAGGGCTTCTTCCAACTGTTTATTCTGCTAAAACTCTGATTTACTGCACGTTCAAACAGCGCTTTTATTTTAATCGTTTTTTCGAAGAATTGAGTGTAATTCTACAGTTCTTTTAGACTGAGCTATATGATCAAGACAAGCTATATGATCCTGTTCCACAGATAGAACAAAAAGAGAATAAAATATATATAATATATAGGACTGAGGTGACATTGAACAGCAATGGTTAGTGCACCATACACTAAGTATATATCTCTACATAATGTTTAAACTGTCACGCTGGTCATTTGCACATTAAAGTCTGAAAATGAAGCAGATCTGGGCCAATATTCAAAAAGCATCTCATTGTAAGATTACTGATCTAGGATCAGGTTTCCATGTCCACATACTAAGACCTAAAAGGCGAAACTGCAAAACTGATCCTAGATCAGCAGTAAAACTATGAGACCTTTGATGGAATACAGGTCCTGATCTGAAAAGGAGTAGGCACTGGGTGATGTCAGAGGTCGCGCTGGGGTCAGAGGTCGCGCTGGGCTCAGAGGTCGCTCTCGCCATACAGGGCGGTGGAGAAGGAGGTGTAGTCCAGGGCACCCTCTACCGCGTCTGGCCCGGTGTACGGGGGCATCCTGGAGATGCAGTACTCAGCCTGCTCTGCAGGAAGCTCCCTCTGCAGCTCCTCTACCAGGATATATGGCTGTAAGGGAGAGAAGCACCCATCAGTAGGCCTCTGTGAGCCCCAATGCTAACTCACTAAGCACATATCAGTAGGCCTCTGTTAGCCCCAATGCTAACTCACTAAGCACATATCAGCAGGTCTCTGTTAGCCCCAATGCTAACTCACTAAGCACATATCAGCAGGGCTCCATTAGCCCCAATGCTAACTCACTAAGCACATATCAGCAGGCCTCTGTTAGCCCCAATGCTAACTCACTAAGTACATATCAGTAGGCCTCTGTGAGCCCCAATGCTAACTCACTTAGCACATATGAGAAGGCCTCTGTTAGCCCCAATTCTAAATCACTAACTACATATCAGCAGGCCCCTGTTAGCCTCACACCCAAGTACCAAGCACCCGTTTCCATTCTGCAGCGAGCACTGCAACTCATAACACACATAGCATGCGCTACAGAACCTCAGATTAGCGCAGAACAGCGCCCCCCCGGCTGCACCACCCACCTTATCAGTCGCCAGGATCCTGAAGGAGGCCACCACCTGCTCGGCGGTGTCCGTGTCGGCGGTCTCGCGGGTCATGAAGTCGATGAAGGACTGGAACGACACCACGCCGGTGCCGCTGGCGTCCACCAGCAGCATGATGCGTGCAAACTCCGCCTCGCCCTGGAGCGCGGAACACCCCGAAACACCAGGGGAAAAATAAACAGGAATAGCGTTATCAACCATTGAGCACCATTCTTCCAGAGCTCTTGGTTATTCCTTTCTTTAATCGGTTAAGTTTATCAGGAACATGTTTTTTTTTTTTTTATATACATCCGCACCAAAATAGCTAAGGAGTGTAGGATAAGCTAAGGATATGCTATTATCTGTTGGTTTTGAATGGAAAACCCATTATGACTATCACGTTAGCAGTAAAACGCTTTTTATCTTTGTCAATTCAACATTCTGCTGAACAGAAAGCTACTTTACATTGCTGCACTGAACAAAATATCAGCCCTGAATCTATAAACGACATGTTATGCTCATTTATGTGTGAAGGTGTCAGCAAGCACGCATAAGGTCTGGATGGTAATTGGACTTATCTGGGCAGCGTCTTAATACAGTCTTCATACCGGCTGACAGATGGACACATGGTAAGAGAGAAGAGTGCTATATTCTCTGTGAATGCAGAAACCAGCCCTGTGTGAATCCTGCCAGCTCTGCCAGATTATAATTAATGTTGCTTTAGTCTTTTATGTGCTGTGTAGGTTCTCCATCTGCATGAGATAACCCATTTTCACACTCAAAAGACTATCTCCATTGTCAGCGTTGAAAAAAAAATTCCAAGTCTTGCGTCTTCTTGCCTTGATCTCGATTTTGTGTGAAATTTTGCTAAATTTAATTCATGTCTGTGTCCTACCAAATCGTAACCCATGGAGATGAGGCAGGCCCTGAAGTCGTCCGCCTCCATCGCTCCATTCTTCTTCTGCACAGTGGAGGGAGGGGGGAGAGCGGGCGGGTCGACGGCCAGGGGGAGAGAGAGGGGCGAGGAGGAGAGGATGTCCAGAGTTGGAGCGGTCATTGTGTTTTGGACATTCAGAGTCACATCAGAAATCAGGCAGACACTCGATCACACACACGCAAACACGCACACAGGCGAAACGTGATGTGAGGCCAAGAAACAACCGCACGTCGACCACACTAGCGCTGCGGAACACTGTACCCGGTCGAAGTGGTTGAAGGAGGACCGGAACTCGTTCATTTGCTCCTGGCTGATGCCCTTGGCGTCGCGCGTCAGAATCTGGGTCTCGATCTCGTTGATGGTTCTGGCGATGGTGGTGAGGAGCAGCTCCCAGCCCACGCGGATGTGCTGTGGGGGTTGAGGGAGGCCACAGAGGGGTCAACACTACTACAAATAAACACGGTACAAACACCCCCAGGAAAGGTGCAAAACCCCTTGTCATTTAATGACAAGGAGCCACATTGATAAAGTGGTTTTGAGATCCAATAGGTCCTCTTCACACTTGTACTTGTGTTTGATCTGCACTTCGTCGTATGTCGCTCTGCATAAGAGCGTCTGCTAAATGCCTTGTAATGTAATGTAATGAGATAGTAATGAAAGCATGTTACACTTTGGAGCTTGGGTTAATTCCCTTCATGCCACAATTGGCTGATTAGATAATTGCATTAATAAGTAGGTGTAATAAAGCAAAACTGTCCCTAATAAAGTGCTTGTGAGTGTATACTGTAGTATTTCTTACCTCCATGGTGTAGTTGGTGTACTTGTACATAGTATTTCTTACCTCCATGGTGTAGTTGGTGTGTTGGACATAGTATTTCTTACCTCCATGGTGTAGTTGGTGTGCTTGTATATAGTATTTCTCACCTCCATGGTGTAGTTGGTGTGCTTGTATATAGTATTTCTTACCTCCGTGGTGTAGTTGGTGTGCTTGTATATAGTATTTCTTACCTCCATGGTGTAGTTGGTGTGCTTGTTGTCGAAGATGAGCGACTCCTGGATGAGCTGGTGGTCTCCCTCCAGGGTGTCGATGTTGGGCTTGTAGTTGACGATGACGTGCTCCAGCTGCTTCAGCTGCGTCATCTGGTCCTCCAGGGTCTCGCTCACCTCCATGGTGGAATGGCCGATTTCCTGCGAACACAACCGAAGAGCTGCCTCAGTTCCTGGAATGGGGGATGGGAAGCTATGGACAACAATACCCAAAGTCGTCTTACGTGAATGTCAGGAAGAACACTTGCAGTAACAGTCTTTCAGTGTTAATCAGGTTTGCACTCTGTAAAATGCTCTCAAATTAACACATTTCTTGTTTGCATAAAATGTAATGAAAACATGGCTCAATATTGTGAGTGATCATAATTTAAAGGACATTTAATGCGATTGATGAGCCACCGTGTGGGCTGAAAGCAAAGCTAAGAAAGATGTCTGTGGAGTGTTGTTCAGACTAAAATGCACGGTGAAAGAGCAGCTGTGGACAGGCTCATCCCTGAGGCAGCAGCGTGCAGGGCAGGTTCACCTCCATGCGGGTCTGGATCCAGGGCCCGATCAGGTTGGCCTGGGCAGCGAACTGCCTCCTGAGCCGTTCGTGAGACTGCTGCAGGGCCAGCTCCTCCTGCAGGGAGCTGTCTCTCTGAGGAACCAGCTGCTTCACCTGGGGACAGTGCACCTGGGTCACTGCTGTACACACACCTGATCTGTACGTACAGCAATATCACACACACACACACATACTCTGCTCCTGCAGGGAGCTGTCTCTCTGAGGAACCAGCTGCTTCACCTGGGGACAGTGCACCTGGGTCACTGCTGTACACACACCTGACCTGTACAAACAGCAATATCCCACACACACACACACCTCACCTGTACATACAGCAATATCACACACACACACCTCACCTGTACATACAAGAATATCACACACACACACCTCACCTGTACATACATCAATATCACACACACACACTCACACACACACACACATACACACACACACACAGACACACCTCACCTGTACATACAGCAATATCACACACACACACACACACACTCTCTCTCTCTCTCTGTAGGATATGAAAGGGCACCTGGTCCCACTTGGCGCTGAGCTGGTCAGTGCTGATGGTGCTGTAAGGGTTGTTCAGGTCGGGGCTGATGCCGTAGCTCTGGGCGATTTTCTGCACCTCGGCCTGGATGCCCAGGATGGCCTGCCTCTCGCTGTCTGCTTCAGGCAGGGTGGCTTTGAACTGCTCGTGGGCTAAGACCAGGCTCTGCATCAACAGAGGGATGATATTACTGCACACATAAATAAATACACACACACCTACACACACACTTAAACACACGCACTCGCACACCCAAACACACAAGGACACACACCCACACACACCCACATACACACACATAAACACACACAAGCACACGCACACACACACTCAAACACACAAGGACAAACACCCACATACACACACATTCACACACATGCGGACACACATACACATAAACACGCACATGCACCCACACACACTTGCACACACACACATGCACAAGCACACACACACACACACACACATACACAGGCGCACACCCAAACACACAAGGATACTCACACACATAAACACGCACACACGCGGACACACACCCACACTCACACATAAACACACACACACACAAACATAGCCATTCTGATGACTGCACGTCCCCATGCACTCAGTAGCACGCACAGGTGCATCTGCTGCTGTGTGTGCACATGAAGGCTGTGCAATGAATTATAGGATGTAACAGATGTGCTCTTCAGGGGACCCCAGCTGGATCCAGTGCAGTTGAAAGCAGCAGACCCAGGGGACTGAGCCTAGGGAAGAGAGCATCTACCTGGACCTCCTCCACCGTGTGCACGATGAACATGTCCTGCAGATCCTCCATGGCGCCCTCCATCCAGTTATTAAAGGGCGCCGCCCTCTTGGCGAACTCCAGGAACAGCTGATCAATGGTCTCCAGGAGCTTCTCAGTCCTCTGGAAGCCAGGGAAAGACTGACTGGCTCAGTATCCATATCTCACAGAGATTGTGTTTATTATTATCCCTGAGTTACGGTCAAAATATAATACTTTCCAAAAAACATAATAAATACACATTTGGGTTGTTAGGGGATTGGTTTTGGGTGACACTGGGAGTAGGTTTGGGGTGGGTTGTTGGGTTTGGGGTGGGTTGGGAACCTCATCCCTCCTGGTCTCTCCTACCTCCAGGGCGTCCCTCCTCTTCTGCGTGAGCGTTCCCAGCTGGTCCCACAGGTCGCAGATCTTCTGGCACCTCTCGTTCACCGTCGCGGCATCATGGAAGTCCAGCTCGCTGCACAGAGAGGGGTGATTATGGAGAGACGCCCATTGGCTGCCATCCGCCATTTCATCTCAGAGAAGAGGCTTTTTTACTGGCAAGGCAAGTCAGTGCAATTTATGGGCCTGTTTCTGACACTCGGACTCCAGCCACAAAAATCCTCTGTGTGCCGCACAGCGAATATTTCTGACACCCTCCCTCCAAGTTTCAGCCGGAAGACTTATACTAAAGATTACAGATGAGTCATTCAATCCCCCTTAAACCAGTAACCAGGCCAAACATATCCCTGAACAACATCAAAAACTTTATTACACCTCATATTTTTAAGTTATTGGAGGGACTCGTTCTGTAAATGAGCTGCACTGGCCTGAGCAGGAGACACATGAGCATCGGCAGAATGCCATTGGTCATTAGCGAGCCAATCAAATCCTCTGCAATGGTTCCATGGCAACAAGAGCAAATCAAGAACAACTGTAAAGTTCCCTAATTGGGCCCTGCTATATAATCATTGTAGATGAAATATGATTATAATAACATCTTTCCATGCTTCTGAGGTCTCATATTTAAGGACCACCATGGTGTAAAATACTGTGCATACCCAATACAATGTTCAACTGACTTTGACATAAACTATTCTCAGTCGGCAGAGAGGATGAGACCGGCTATCTTAAGGTGATGACGAGGGAGATTAATCCCATTCCCAAAGTTTTATCTTCTCCAGAAGAACACTATCAAATCACATGCACATTACATGCAGGCCACCTGCCCCCTCATGTTACATGTATGTGATATGTGTTTCTGCTCACTGAAGGCCACACGCATAGCGAGTGAGGGAGGTGTGCGTCTAAATAAAATAAACCACACCTCCCTTTCCCAACCACCGCTGCTTTAAATCAGCCAGACGTCCCTGTTAGGGACTGATGGATGGCCAGAAGACAGACGGACAGACAACATGTCTCCAGAACATAACTGAGTCCAGATGACATGAACACTGAATCACTGGGAGACCGTCATATTCAGCTGCGACATTTTCACAATGTTATGACAGGAATGTTGTACTAATTTTACAGCTCTGAGTGTTTTTATTGTTCTGTTAAACCTTCTGTAGTCTGACTGTGCATACCTACAGTACATTGCTGGATACTGGGTTGTTTTTAAAACTAATGAAGGTCTCCACATTCTTATAGGGCATTACTGTGGTCTCTCTCTTGCACTAGTGCTATGCTACTTACTGTACTGTATGACTGCATGGAAACATTCAAGTACACATGGGCACACAGGACCTTACTGTTGTAACCACATCAAGAGCTAATATTAGCACCCCAGGGCATCTCTTTTGAAAAAGATATCATTGGAGTGCCCCTAAATCACCACTCCCATTTTGTACCGCAGAATTATCATTTAACATGTACCTCTTCAAATTTTTTTTTTTGTCTTATTATGGTCTTATCGTAAGTAGTATGAGAGTCATATGGTTTATTGCCCCGCATGTATTGTTCATGAGTAGGATGTCTCATTTTAATGACTAATACAAACAATAAATGAGGAAACGAAAGTAGATACACTCAAGCAGAGTTCTGACACAGCCAGCAGCCCGGTAATGAATGATTCTGGCCTTCACAGATGGCTGCCTCATGCCCGTTTGAAACTAACGGTGCTGGCCTCCACAGACAGCAGTGTCACAGACACACGGAGGAGAGTAATGGAGGATTAGGGGTGACAAGGAGCCGGACGGGCGTTTAATCCGAAGGTGACAGGGGCAGCAGTTTGACGCGGAGGGCTTTTGAGTGAGAGATGGGCCGGCCGTCCCTAGCCGAGGCCCCTCTGGAAATAGACAGACGGAGAGGAGGAGGGAGCAGGGGAAGCGGGATCAGGCTCCAGGCCCTCTGGCGTGGCTGTGGGCTGGAGAGCACGCTCTGAGGCGGGGTATATTTAGAGCTCTGACACACGGCCCGGCTCTCAGTTTACTCACACAATCGCACCGTCTCTGCCCACCTGCGCGGGGCCGGGGGGGTTACACTGACAATCATGACCAGACAGAACCGCCAGGACCCTGCCCTTTTCACCTTTCAGCATTCAGCTCATTTTTAAAAAGGGGGAAACATTAGTATGATATAAAAACAAATATGCTAAAAACATACATGTACAAATACAGAAACGGTTGAGTAAGAGTACTATTTTTGTTTCAAAATAATAACATACCGTATGTCTGCAATAGTTGCAAACTAAACAACACGGACCAGGTCCAAATTACACACTCATGTACAATTATCCACATTCTCCTATATAAGTCTGTATTGTTGTTGATAAGGCTTTCAATAGTATATGCATATGCAGTTGCCTATTGTTAGATGCAGAAAGCACCCTCACTTTACGAGTTCTATTATTAGACTTGTTCTCCCAAGCTAATCATCTAAAACTCCACATAAATGGATCCATGTGGCACAATTGGCCTCATCACAGGGAAATCGAATATATGCGTTTTGCTCAAATCTATTTTCCTCTTAATAAATAAGTCAATAGGAATGGTCTCTCATGAATCTCTGACCATGAGGGAAGGTAACAGGTTTTGAACACCAGGCATATTTTTACCCTTAACAGCAGGGCAGTTAATCTAAGACTGGCACCATCCAGAGCCGCAGCAGTCTGTGATGGTCCCAGGAGCCCCATTAACATTCTCAGTGTCTTCCCTTAAAAACCCTCTGAAAGATGCATTTTCATACGCTCGCACTTCACAGTGAGTAACCTTTGTCTACGATTGCTCCGTTATCGCTGGTGCTCAGCCTTTTACTTTTGCGTTTTATTGCCTTTTCATTGTTCCCCGTGTTCTGTTCGGTACTGTATTTATGCCTTTACAACGTGTATTCCATTCTGGCTGGGATTCAAGCAACATTTCTTTTCATCTTCCGAGCTTTTAAAAGTAAGCTTGTGTTGAATTACAAGTCAAACTTAAGGACGGATGTTGATTGAACACGGGCCGTTATCTTTTAGCGTGCTTTATGTTGTTCTCGGCGGATCGTACTTGAGCTCCTGGGCGATGGCGGCGATCTGCTCCACTCTGTCCTGGTGGGCGGCCAGGTCGCTCTCGAAGGCCTCGTGCTTCCTCAGGAGGGCTCGCACCTCGAACAGTGAGGCCGACTCAAAGTCCTTCAGAGACAGGAGCTCGTCCTTGCCTGGGTCACGTGCACACAAACACCACTGGAGCCTGTTAGCATCACGTGCACACAAACACCACTGGAGCCTGTTAGCATCACGTGCACACAAACACCACTGGAGCCTGTTAGCATCACGTGCACACAAACACCACTGGAGCCTGTTAGCATCACGTGCACACAAACACCACTGGAGCCTGTTAGCATCACGTGCACACAAACACCACTGGAGCCTGTTAGCATCACGTGCACACAAACACCACTGGAGCCTGTTAGCATCACGTGCACACAAACACCACTGGAGCCTGTTAGCATCACGTGGACACAAACACCACTGGAACCTGCTAGCATCATGTGCACACAAACACCACTGGAACCTGCTAGCATCACGTGCACACAAACACTACTGGAACCTGTTAGCATCATGTGCACACAAACACTACTGGAACCTCTTTGGTTTGGTCAGTTCTGCCTTGAGTTAATGGTTTCAAAGTGCATTGTATCAATGATATCAAATGACTGCTTATGAATGGGTATTATAACTGCTTTCCATTGTTCTCTTTCATCTCCTGTCCCAGGTTATAGAGTAATTCACCACAGGCTTAGATCACAGTGGAGCCATAGCAGGAGTTTTAGGGTTAAAATTCACAGTGGAGGCTCACTACGGTAAAGACACACATAGAAGACTCAGGTAGAGTTTTATAGCAATGTTTGTGGTTTATCCACAGAGGACACTCGCCAAAGGAAACACTTGGGAAACTCTGGGGAGTTTGAGTTTTTGAATTGGTAGGGAGTTTGAGAATTTTATATCAGTAGGGAGATTCAGACATTTGAATCAGTAGGGAGTTGGAGGCTTTTGAGTCAGTTGGGAGTTTGAGACTTTTGGATCTGTAGGGAGTTTAAGGTTTTAGAATCAGTAGGGAGTTTAAGGCTTTTGAATCACTAGAGGGTTTATGGAATTTCAATCAGTAGGAAGTTTGAGGTTTTAGAATCACTTGGGAGTTCATGGAATTTGAATCAGTAGAGAGTTTAAGGCTTGTGAATGAGTAGGGAGTTTGAGGCATGAGCGTTTGGGGCTCACCTGCAGTCCAGGTCTCGTGGGCGGAGGCTTTCTGGCGGAACTTCTCGGCCAGATGGTCCAGACGCTGCAGCCTCCGGATCTCAGTGAGGAGCCACTCCTCGTAGCCCTTCTCAGCCTGTTCCAGACCCTTCCAGGCGCTCGCAATATCCTGACAACAACAGCAGCAGTCAGCAGTCAGGCGTGACCAGCTGAACCCTGCGTCAGGGCCCACCACACAGCAGGTAAACACACCACACAAAAATGCTATTAATATGTCAATCACAGCAGGCAGTTTAGACCTGTTTTTTGCTAAATAAGACAAAATGTAGTGTGACAGTTTGTCTGAATTCAAGATTAGCCAATTGGCTAAGAAAGCTTCACTTGTCAAGCAAACGGAAACTTATAAAAGCTAATATCTGCTACTTAAGAGAAAATTATAAGACTTCACTTGTTAAGACAGACTTTTTTGCAGTGTCAATATTATGTTTTTTGAGTGTTTCATTTTTATTACTGTACACTGCTAAAAATTGTATCCCTCACCATTTACCATCTCCATGTACTCACTAGCCAAATGCTGCTACAATTTTCAAATCTTGGAAGAGCAGAAATGAAAGTGACAGACAGGTCATAGGCTGACGGAATGACCCCGTCACAGCGACGTTAGAGGCTGAGATACTCACCGACACCATCTTCCCCTCGGAGGGCATGAAGTTGGGCCTGTTGCTGATGCGCAGCTTGGTCTGCAGGGTGTTGAAGTTGATCTCCAGCTGGCACTTCTCCTGCACCTTAGGCGGCTTGTGCTGCCGGCGGTAATCGCGGAAGTCCTCTAGCTTCTGCTGCATCTCGGAGATGGTCTTCTCCGGAGCGCGGTTCTCCAGCCACGGGGTGGTGCGCCGGATCCACTCCAGTAACTACGGTCGTTTACACAGGCTTTATGCAACCTAAGCAGTCATGGACCTAAGACTAAACATCTCCCAGTTTCTCAAAAGCACTATATTAATTACAAATGTATCTCAGATGAATGACCTGTTCTCATCTTTATGTGTGCTTTCTTTGAAACGATATCATTAAGAAGTATTGCACTTTTACAAGGTTCATAATGTTGTAGAGCCATAGTGATTATTCATCACCCAGCAGTTTTGAATGGGTGTTCAGCAGAAGGAGGAACGTTCAGCAGAATGAGGAGTGTTCAGTAGAAGGAGGAGCGTTCAGTACCTCACTGGCCAGTTTCTCATATTCCTCCATCATCTTCTCGTTCTCCTGGTTCACCCCCAGAACCTTACAGATCCTGTTGGCCGCTGTCTCGGCCTGCAGATGAGGGAGAGGGAAAGTGAGACAAAGCAGGACGGCGCACGCTCACGTTTGTGTGCAACCATACGCATCTCTTCATCTTCTCCTCTGCCGTTCACACATCATATGGCTTATTTTTAAGAACTAGACCATTTAAATGCTTTGGCATCATCTTTGCATTCAGTATAAGCAATGCACCAAACCTATATACAAATATACAAATATAAATGGCTTTTTGCAGAGCTGGCTCAGCGGCCTGTTTGGATCAGCACCTGCTCTGCTCCAGCGAAAGCGTGGTAGAAGCAGGACACATAGGTCATGATGGCTCTTTCGTCAGGCTTGGGGGTGTTGACAATGTCTAGAGAGGTGAGAAAAGGACACAGCTGAGGAGAGGGTGATGGGGAGAGAGACAGAGCTAATAACAGGCCTGCAAAGGGACAGCCAGGTTCCACAGGGGGCGCTAGAGTGAGAAGAACATGTGGGGAAAAGAAACTGAAGATAGGAATCTCTTCAACAGAAGACCACAAAATAAGAGCATTCTGGAGTCAAACTCAAGCAGGAAGCAAAGTACACAAATAAAGATAAACAGCAATTTTCTGGTCTGCCAGAGATGGGCAGAGAGCAAAACCAGACCTGTGAATTCTGTCTCTATCCCATCCACCAGGGAACGTGAACCTTTCACTTTTATTATGAGAATCCTATCTCTTCTTTCAGATTCAGAGTTCAGTTGAAAAAGTAAATGAAATGGTGTTAGGCTGAAAACCAGGAGGGGGTTGGTCTAAAACTGATAAGGAAGCAGAGGGGGAAGAGGGTTTTTTTGGGGGGATGAAACAGGGTGTCATCAAGACCTCACCTTGTGAACCCCATTAACGTGCAACAGTAACGGGATACACAGGTCATAACAGGCCTTTCAGCAGGCCTGTCCATGTTTACATTACATTATATTACATGTCATTTGGTTGACGTTTTTATCCAAAGTGACTCATTGTGGCTACACTGGGGATCAAACCACCAACCTTGCGGGTCCTGGTCATGTACCTTAAGCACTACGCTAGAGGCCACCGTGCAGGGAGAGAAGTGGCTCCAGCGTTCAGTCACTCAACACTGACAGTGTCTAACACTGTTGTATCTTTTGACACCATCCTTGGAACTGAACTATGTGACCGCTTAAATTAAACACAGCCATTACATTACTCAAGCAGGTCAATCACGTGAGGAGCGTGCTTCAGCAAGTCCAGCCATACGCAACTCTCACAGATTCCATAAACCAAATTCAAGTTTATACATTCACTGTTTTGGTTAAGCAGAAAGCTAATATTTTATATGTTACATGTTAACACCAATATTCTATATGTTAACAACATATAAAATATTCCATAAACCCCCTAGTCGTTGACATAACTGCTGTACAATTTCAATTGAGTTTGCTATCATTAGCAGACTGGTGTCCTGCAGCACTGAAATATCCCATAATTACTCTACCTGCCCAGTCTAAAATCCTTTAATCCTGTCATATTTACAGGCTGAGCCTCACCTCCCATATTAACACAGAATAATGTGTTACATTGGGCCATTTATCCCCCTGGCCCCAAGATATTCAGTATTTCCAACTGAACAAACTGATTAATAATTGATTAATAATTAAGAATGCACTCACCTTCAGCGTCCAACATTTTGGGGATGTCCAGGTGCTTCTCTGCAATATCTAAGGCAAGGTTCAGGTTACCAAGAGGATCATCCTAAAAAAAACATTTAAAAAAGTCAGTTTTGAGGAATTAAAGGAATGAGAGTTTAATTGAATAGGGCTTATGCCTTCAGTATATGCCTCTGATTTGCTGACTTAATAATTAAAACAGCTCTATAATTTCGCAAAAACTTGGGAGGGGAACAATAAGATGAAATTTCAATGGCATACAGTGCATCCGGAAAGTATTCACAGCGCTTCACTTTTCCCAAATTTTGTTATGTTACAGCCTTATTCCAAAATGGAATAAATTCATTTTTTTCCTCAAAATTCTACACACAACACCCCATAATGACAACATGAAAGAAGATTTCTTAGTTTTTTATTTTTAATAAATTAGCAAAAATCTCAAAATGGGGGATTGTGTGTAGAATTTGGAGGAAAAAAATCTATTTAATCAATTTTGGAATAAGGCTGTAACATAACAAAATGTGGAAAAAGTGAAGCGCTGTGAATACTTTCCGGATGCACTGTATATACGGACTGTAAAGACGGCAGAATAACATTTTAATTACTTTTTCATTATTTCATAATAATTCTAATGATGTTTATAACTGATACTGATATACACATATATATATATATATATATATATATATATTATTTTTTATTTATGTATATATTCATATTCAGTGAAATATAGTATAATAACTAAATACCATCATCTTGGGACAAAGTGGAACATGACACTAGGGGGCACTAGTGATAACCTGGCTGTCAGTGAGGGTTAGCAGGTGACAGGCTAGGGTGGGAGGCAGCATGCTAAAGCCACAACACACAGTTACATCTACATCCACATTTCCAGTGGTCTGCCTTCGCTGGAGGTCCTGAGCTGTTTCCTCTGAATACTGGCTCCTGACTGATGACAGGCCAGCCAACACCACATCCAGCAGTCCGAGCCAAGCGTTTGTGTGAGTGTGTGTGTGTTTGCATCCTGTGTGAGATAGCATAGCCAGAAATAAAATAGCACGGCCCTTTTTGAATCCTCCTCCTGGGGAATCAATGTGCTTAGCGACTGCACAAACTTGGCAAAAGATCCCACTCATGTATTTACAAGCAATGAACAGCCAGGGGTCAGCGACACAGGAAAAGTTCAACTCTAAAGATGTTCTAGGGTCGCTAGCCTTGTAGAAATGTGAACCAGACCTGGGCTTGCTAATTAGCCTGTCAGACAGCTGACAATTTTAAAGGAACAGAACAAGATTTTTCTGTCATATGATTGTACATCTCAACTCAGCTGCCCGTATCATCACCAGAACTCCTTCCATTGATCACATCACTCCAGTTCTCCAGCAACTTCATTGGCTCCCAGTTAAATCCCGTATTGATTTTAAGATCTTGCTACTCACATTCAAAGCCCTTCATAACATGGCACCTTCATATCTCTCTGAACTCCTCCATAGCCACATTCCCTCACGTACTCTCAGATCCTCCTCTGCCTCCTTACTTGCCACACCATCTGCCCCCCGCCTGACCACCATGGGATCTAGAGCCTTTAGTCGTTCTGCCCCCCGCCTCTGGAACTCTCTGCCACAAGACATTCGCAACATTGACACTCTCCTCACTTTTAAATCTAGACTCAAGACACACCTTTTCACACTGGCATATTTAACCTGACCCTGATTGATGAGTTTTATGTTGATAATTTTATATGTCTTGTTGTATATAACATGTCGGTGCTATTGATTGATTAGTTTTTGTATGATGTTTTTACTGTGTCTTGTAAGGTGTCCTTGAGTGCTCTGAAAGGCGCCCACAAATAAAATCTATTATTATTATTATTATTACATGTTTGGTTTCGCAACAGTGTTTTTGCAGAAAAGCTGTGCGCAATTACATTCAGACATACCGGCATCTACACGCCTAAGCATTTCCAATACGCATTTGACCCAGTCTCCTTGAAGCCAGGCTATTGGCCCATTTTATTTTTCCGGCTGAGGCAGACCATAGAACACAGGGTTAATGTGTCACACAGCATTAAGTCCGTTTGTTTGACTGTCCTCTTTTCCAAAACAAAAGTGCAGGTATGTGAAAGCATTTGGCTACGGAGGCCTTGTTCGATCGTTCTCTCAGATGGGGTGTTAAATTAAACAAACAGAACACAGTGAACTTCGCTGTGCTGTGAGTCACATAATTACCCCCCCACCCCACCCCCCCGGGGGGGAGGACTGGCACAGCTGCAGGATTCTTTGGGCTCTGCAGCCTCAAGCCGCCAACGCTCCACAGAGACGTCTCATTTTGGGCAACAGGAGTCAGGGGCTTAGTTCTGTCTCCAGGAGAGGGGTGGGCGTGAGAGGGAGCAGGCTCCACCAACCCCCACCCCCACCCCCTCCAGCACCGCCATCCCTGCCCCAGACAGCTCTCTGCTCCTCTGCCCACAAACTCAACGTCAGGTCTGTGAGATCTTCTCAAACTGAAGAGGCCTCTAGAGACTCAAAAGTCACAGAGGTGTAATAGCCGCTTTTCACTGGCATAGTCCAGGTCTCCCCTGGGGTACGGCTCACATTTCACAATCTATTCCAGTATGCCAACAAACCTTTTCACACAAACATGCGATGATTGACAGGAAATGGAGAGGAGGACATTGTTAAAAACACTGGATTAGTACTACTGAATTAGCACAGTGTCTATACTGCTTAGCAGTGTTAGCACAGTGTCTGCGCTGATGAGCTGTGTTAGCACAGTGTCTGTGCTGATGAGCTGGGTAATAACGGTGTCACTCCCGTGCAGTGCTGGGGCAGCGTGCTGTTGGCGCGGGTCGTTGACCTTGTTCAGCTTGGCATAGTCGATCAGGTCTGGCCGGTGCCTGTGTATCAGCGCACAGAACGCCAGGCCGTCCTTCCAGCTTCACATCCGAGGGAGAGAACGCAGTCAGAATACCGTTCAAAGCACAACGTGTCCGTTTACCTTCAACCGAGCCCTTTAACGGTCCCCCAAGTGGGACCCATTTTCACCACAAACTTGCTATGAACGCCTGTGGTAAGGCTAATGGAGAATGACAAACATGTGTCCACTAGGCAATGATAGGGACTCAAAGATACCGGTTAAATGGATACCCCTGTTAAACAGATACTTGCTAGCCTTAGCAGAGCCTGTGTTTTGCTCTGCAGGGCCTAAACAGGACATTTTAACACCTGCACCTCGCTTTGTGTGAGACAGAGGGAGGGAACAGGCCCTGTAAAGCAGACATGACATAGCGGAACACATATCCACTGACACATACTGAACCTGCAAAACTCATATTGAGCTCCAGCTTCCACTCGGTGGCGCTAAAGGGTTGAAAAATGCTTAAGTGAATGAGAATCCCTGATTTATACCTCTTTCTCAACATAATCTACATTTGAGGACAGTCACAGTCCTGATCTCATCTAATTATACACTTGTCTGTAATATCTGTATAACCACAAGTGAGAGGTGCTAGACTGAGGTGGCACAATAAGAGCCAATCTGTTTCAAGGTTTTCCACATATTATTGCAGTTGGTTAGAAATCCAAGACAAGTAGAACTGATTAGAGCAGGCTACTGCCTGCCTCCATCTACTCCAGTCCAGGTAAGTATCTTTAATGGTTTTTACTGCTTTGTGCAAGCTGTGCATTATGTATACACAATGAGTGCAGGTCTGCTGTGGGGTTCAACTAGCCTCTCCGCACAGCATGAGATATGATTAACCAAATAAGCCACAGACCAAGGTCTCCTGCTAAGAGCTCTAATCACACTCTTATTGCTTCTCCTTAGCGGAATATTTAATATGCTAACTCACACCTCAAAGACAGACAATCAACAGCCACAACCGCCAGTTAAATCAACAAACGGGGAAAAAAAATCTTTCATATGATACTGCCAGGGATGTTATTTTGGGTTTCACATTTACAAATGCACTTTATCAAAGAGAGGTAGCTAGGGATAGTCTATATTATTATTATTATTATTATTATTATTATTGGCATTTGGCAGACGCTCTTATCCAGAGCGACGTACAGTTGATTAGACTAAGCAGGAGACAATCCTCCCCTGGAGCAATGCAGGGTTAAGGGCCTTGCTCAAGGGCCCACGGCTGTGCGGATCTTATCGCGGCTACGCTGGGATTCGAATCCCCAACCTTGCCTGTCCCAGTCATTTACCTTAACCACTACGCTACAGGCCGCCTATATAATATAACTACTGTTGCTTTGTGCCATAAACTGCTTTAAATGCTACAAATGTGTATATCCCACACCATGTTTATTTCATGATAGATCACCACTACCTCGTTTCAGCTGATCTTTATATGTGTTCTGTGTTTATTTGTCCTTTACCTGCAGAATGTAACATTATGCAATAGCTCCAGGGAGGTGTCCACTCTGGTTTTCACGGATGGCTGCCAGTCAAAAACTCACGGGCAGTAGGCAGAGACATGTTGTCAGAGCGTGAAACGTATTGAGTGAGGCGTCAGGTGATGCAGAATCTGAGACCTTTGTAGGATGAGGGGGATATTGAGTTATACCTTGAGGCCTGATCTTTGAAATGCCCGCTGAGATTTCTCATAGTTATGTCGGTTACATGTCAAGCATTGGCCTGGCCTTTTTCAAAGACCGGGGTTGTCTGTACCCGCTAGGCTGTTGAGGGAGAGCTTTTCTCATTGCAGCTTTTGAGATTAAACTGTTTGAAATCACAGTTACCTGGAGATTATACACTTGCCTGTCTCTTCCTGTGTTTGCTGTTAGCAGTAAATGTACACCGATGGCCAGGATTCCATTACATGGGACAAATATATATACTGTATTATACATTATATATATTATATATATTATATTTCCAAAAACATATATATAGAAGTAACAACAACAATGCAAATACGGTTTATGTTAAAAATATAATAATAAATATACAATCCAAGCCAAAAGCACCCTTTCTGTACTAGGTGGCTATGTTGTCGAGTTGAGCACGTTATCTCCATACTTATCAGTCAAAATGTTGCAGTACATATGAACTCCTTTATAGTTTGTACATTGAAATACAGTGAAGTAAACAAACATTTGGTAGAGGGGGGTTCAGTTCCTCTAAGTGTGTTTTGGAATAGTGAAAAATAACGCAGAGCTAGCTAAGTAATGTATCGCTCAGTAAATGACAACACTGGGCTACAGCAGTAACCATAAGCTCTGTAGACTCACCTGAGATGGAAGTTCTGCACATTGACATTCCTGTAGGGGGCAGTCTTTCTTTGGCACCACAAGAGAAGGCCTTCCTTTGCAGATGTTTCTACAGGAGAACTGATGTTATTTACACAGCATTGACATCAATGCTGTTGCCTGAGCATCTGGCTATAGCCAGGTGAAATGCAAATGTTGATTTAATTTGAGCTTATTACTTACTAATTTCAGGGATAGCAGTGAAGGATTCTGCGCCTAACATGCTAAATAATAACCACAACCAATATAGAGCATGGTTCCACCAGTTCCAGTTCATTTCCTTACTCTACGTACATTCTCAGTGTGTATGAGATGCAATTAATTTAATTTCAATCAGTCAGTTCAGGAAGTGAACTGAAATGCAATTCCTTAATTCCAGGATTTTCTTTGACCATGAAACAAATTTCCATGAATTTCCTGAATGGACTGAACGTGGAACAGAATCTTCCTCAGTACTGGCTAAACTTAGTCCAGGTGTGGGGTTCCCCTCTTACCTTCAACTGAAATATCCTGAATAGCGAAGCGGAGTATTATGGTCCAAATCATCCCGAGAGTCATTTTAACGTTCCCATCCACAATTTCTAAAAAGACAAAGACAGCAGGATTACTGATTTCTCCGCCTGAATATAGCTTTCACACCTCAATGCTACGATCATCTACTTTAACCTGGTTGGGTATCCCTCAGTAGATACCAGCTGTTTCTCCAAGGTTAAGTCCATTGCAAAGTGAGCACTGGTCAATCTCCCACACACTAGACAGCAATGATTTAACAAGTAATACATTCGAACATTAGAAACCATACCTTCAGCACCAATAGAAACAAGTTTGACTCCTTTGCTCGTGATGAAATCCAAAGCTTTGTTGACGTTCGCAATTTTGTGAAATCGCATCTTTCCTCTATCAGGCTTGGGCAGTCTTTCACCTTAATGAGGGTGAGAGAGGATAAGAATAGACTATGATTACACAAAATACAACAAGCTACTCTGCAAGGCATGTTGTCCCAAAACCGCACTAAACATAGCTGTAGCTATCTCTCTCTTTATTAGCTCCTGTCCAGATGGTTTCATAGGGAAAAGCTTTGTCATTTGCATGCATGACGAACAACAAGCCATTTCACTAGTTGAGTTCTGTCAGCAAAACAAGGCAGCATTGGTGAAAATGAACACAATGAGATAAAAACCACAATCTTGCTATAAACGCTTGTGGTAAGGTTAATGAAGGAAGACAAACAGTTCTCCACTAGGCAATGATAGGGATTTATTAATGGTAAATGGTTGGCATTTATATAGCGCCTTTATCCAAAGCGCAGTGCAATTGATGCTTCTCATTCACCCATTCATACACACACTCACACACCAATGGCGATTGGCTGCCATGCAAGGCGCCGACCAGCTCGTCAGGAGCATTTTGGGGTTAGGTGTCCTGCTCAGGGACACTTCGACACAGCCCAGGCAGGGGATAAAACCAGCAATCCTCCGACTGCCAGAAGACTGCTCTAACTGCCTAAGCCATGTCGCCCCCAGAATATATATCCCTGTTCAATGGATATCCCTGTTAAACAGATACTTGGCAGCCTTAGCAGAGCCTGTGTTTTGCTCTGCAGGGCCTAAACTGGACATTTTAACACCAGCACCTCCTACAGCTCACAGCTTCGTGTGGGACGCAAGAAGGGGATCGGGGGATCAGAAGTATACATGTACAGTATGGAGCAGTGTTTCCTACATGTACAGTATGGAGCAGCTTGCCAGGTCATACAGTGGAGGCAGAGGCAGTCAGAGTGCTCAAGTCCAGGTATGGTGCAGCCCTCATGTGCTAGCTGGTAGGTTAATGATGGACGGTATGGCCTGTTCTCCTCTTTATCTTGGCGGTAAGAGCAGTCGTCCTGCGGTCGGAGGGTTGCCGGTTTGATCCCACCCTGGGTGTGTCGAAGTGTCCCTGAGCAAGACACCTAACCCCTAAATGCTCCTGACGAGCTGGTTGGTGCCTTGCATGGCAGCCATTTGCCATTGGTGTGTGAATGGGTGAATGAGAAACATTAATTTCATGAATCATTTATCTATTCTTCTGTTCTTACAATACCTGAAATGACTTCCAGCAGGAGCATGAGTTTAAGGCCATTTCTGAAGTCATCTTCGATGTTCTCGATCTGTGTCCCCGCTTTCCTCAGGTGAGAGTTACACCAGGCTGTGAATGTCTGCAAAGTAAGAGCCATACGCCAGTGACATCATTTAGCCAACTTTAGCTTTAGCCTGTCGTTAGGTTTGTCAGTTTCATTATCAGTTTGTCAGAAGCCCAGGTTCATCATGTTAGCATGAGCGGAGTTTTCTTGGTGACACATTTCATGAAAAACAATCAAAAGTTTGTGCTCTGGCTTGTGAGCGTGTACTTGCTGTGTGCATGTGTGCGAGTTTGTGCATGGCTTAGAATTGCGTGTCCTGTGTGTGTGCGTGCGTGCATGTGGGCGTACGTGTCTGTGTGTGTGTATGTGTCTGCGTGTCTGCATGTATGTGTATGTGCGTGTGCACGTGTGTGTGCGTGTGTGTGTTTGTGTGGGCAGGGTGAGAGACTTTCTGTGGTTGCCTCAGGGCTAGGTGCCTGCAGTGACCAATTTAACCAACTCAGTGCTTGAACTGTAAACACAACTTAAGAGATGACAGGTTAACAGCCTTTAATAGAGATCAAATTAAAGTTGGTATCATATCCATGTCAACATTTAGACACATGTTAAATTCCAAAACACCAAGGAAGGCTAACCTTACTGGTGACAGCAAATACGTCGGAGGGGAAAAACACATAAGATACCCCTTTAACAGGGCATATACTTTATTGTATTTATGTATTTATTAGGTATTTAGGTATTTATTATTATTTTTTTGACTTATTAAGTCTTCTGCTACTGTAGTTTATTCACTCAGAGATTTGACGCGTTGTGCATTCAGAGGTTCTGCATACCACTGCTGTAATGTGTGGTTATTTGCGTTACTGTCACCTTCCTGTCAGCTTCGACCAGTCTGGCCCTTCTCCTCTGACCTCTCTCATTAACAACACGTTTTTGCCCGTAGAACTGCTGCTCACTGGTTGTTCTTTTGTTTTTTGCACCATTCTGATTAAACTCGAGAAACTGTTGAGTATGAAAATCCCAGGAGATCAGCAGTTAAAGAAATACTGAAATCAGCCTGTTTGGCGCCAACAATTATGCCACGGTCAAAATCTAATTTTTCCCCATTCTGATGGTTGATGTGAACATTAACTGAAGCTCCTCACCTGTATCTACATGAATGTATGCATTGCTGCCACACAATAGGCTGATTAGATAATCCCATGAATAAGTAGGTATAGTGTTGTTCCTAATAAAATGCTTGGTGAGTATATATTTTTATGAACAAACAAAAATGAAAACTGCATATATACAATTAAGAAAACATGTAAACATGGTCATGGGGCAAAGAACAGAAGAGAAAACCAAAGGGGTGAGCTTTTACATCCTCACACGTATCGGATGAGTATCATTTTATATCCATTTTTACTTTGCTAATTCTGCTTAGCATCCCTTCCCAACTCAACAATGGCAGAAATGTCATTATCCTTCAATATTAACATGCATGTATCCTTTACATGATCTACTGGCATTTCCAAGTAAAAATATGGTATACTTAATGTCAATTAAAAGACGGTATGTGAATACGATGTGAAACAGCTACAGTGATATAGACCAAATAACCTGCATCATCGTAAAACCATAGCTACATTGTACAGTTCACATTATCTGTGTTTCGTGATTATTTAGGAAGGGCGACTGTTAACTGAATTACTGGTCTGGTCTTGCTCATCAGCACTTATGACCCAGTTCTGGTAATATTACAGAGATAATGGCTTTCTGCTGGCCACGGCATACATTCCAATTGATATAAGGGCTTAAATATAGCCTAGTCTGGCTGACTTCAACAGAAAACCCCGGCGGCCATTTTACTTTAGAGATAATCACTGACGTTCATGCATTCATTCACCTGCTTTCCATTCCACTGCAAATTGACATCACATGAAGCCACACATTGTTTAGTTATGAATTACGAGTTAATTTACCAATATTATATAATGTCAGGCTTCATTCAAGATACTGACTTGGCCTGACAATGTTGTCAAACTTGTGAATGGTTTTTTTGATTTTGTTTGCATTTTCAAGTATTTCTACACTATTTATGGCATCATGCTCCTCTTCTATACCAAGAAACAATATGGTGTGAGATCATAGTGTAGAATAATGATTTATGAAGAATTTTACTCAGCACATGAAAGTAAAATGAGTGACAGACACACAACCTAAGGGATGGGTTCAGTAAGCGAATAGGAATGAAACTGATGCGCTAACTGGGATTACTCAGATAGTACTCGATCATGGCTGTAAATTTCCACTCCTGGCTCTTCTCTATATATACTGCTCTGAGTCTCTGAAGCACATGAGTCTTTATTCTGACTGATATATTACTACACTGAATGTATGGCTCCACCCTGTATCTTGCTTGGCAAAAAATAGAAACGAGTACATTATGTGAGCTGAGAATGATAAGGTTCCAACAGACATTTTTTTACATAAATGAGTTAGTGTTATCAATATAATTACGTTGTTTAAAGGGCACGTGTTAAGTTTTATACAAAAATACTGTTTAAAAGTATGAAATGCTAAATTTAATAGGTTGTGTCTACTTGGAGCACATTCACTTCTTTGAAGCTAAATATCTCAAAACTACCCGAACGCAGATAGAACCTTCTAATTCTCAGCCCCCGATAACATAAAATACCATTGTAAACAAAACAGAACCATCATTTCATATGTGCTGTACATTTTAAAAACTGTTTGGGACAAATGCATGCATGAATGAGCTAACAAACATACTGGTGTTCAGTACCGAGGAGCCTTTCTGTTACCACAGATTTCCAAATGAATATTACATTTCCGTTTCTTTCTACAGAACTGGGGTATTTTATGATACCATCTCCTCAGATAAAATACTGTCAGAACTGTTCCTACCACATATTAATAATGCATGTATGAGGGGGAAAATACGTTATGAATGATAAAGTATATATTAATAATTGATCAGAAATGTGATAGATGGTATTATTTTGAACCTAAACTTTTTTTTCTTGTTCTTTTGTTTTGTGACAAAACTTTTGTGTCGGTCAGTGCACTGTCGCAAACATACTTTGTTTATATCAGAATTCAGGAAGTAAACACAAATTATGCTTAACCACATAATATGACTCAACATAAAAGTATTTTTCCTTTTCAAGTTTTGACAGTTCCTCCATTTTCTGCATAATCTAGTCCTACACAATCGCCATAGCAACCACAGATTGGCAGCCCCGAGCAGTTGCCGTAATTGGGTTCCGTTTCACTTCCACACTAATTGATGACACCTCGCACAATTTCTGCTAGTCTGGGACATGGTCTCCACTGGCAGGCTACAGAAGTGAACAGAGAGGCACGGGGCTTATGGAGGTATGCAAACGGCCCGGAATACAGGGGGGGGGGTGTGACAGTACGGTTCTGGAGTTCTTACGGCCTGAGGCAGTGGAGTTAGTGCTGTCCTCCAGGCCCTGCTGACAGGGGGTCGGGCTAATTCGGGAACGTGGGTGCGGAATGGGGCCGGCCTGCCAGCTGACAGGAGAAGCGCAGGTGACATTGAGCGGCCGGCCTTCAGAACAGAGCTCAGCCTCCTCTCCTTTTCTGTTTTTTTCCCTCCTTTTTTTGGGAGGGGTCCATCCCTCACCTGCCAATATCCGTTCGGGAGAGCGCACACGAGCACGTGCTGTCCTCCAGAAATGCCCGCCGTCAAGCCGCTGCTTCTTCTCACCCGATTGTCCGACCTCTGACCTCACGCACGTGAGACAGAGGCGACACTTCATGTGCCAATGGAACCTGATCCGCCAATAGGAATAAAGGGGTGAGGCACGAGCCAGCTGCATGTCATGCCATCCTGAAAGTGGCGTTAAAACTATGACAACTCCAAGCAGCCATGACTCGTACATAGTAGCTATGCCACAACATTGTGACTGGTTGGGGTTAATTCTACAAATATGAGCCAATTCTAAATGTCTACGCTCAAATTCAGTTTCAATCGCTTCAAAGTTCCTGAAAAGCCGATTCGTGATCGTGGCATTTGAGCTGGAATATTGAGCGAGTTTCAGTTTGAATTGATACGGCGGTGGGTGAATTTCAGTTTGGATTTGAAAAGAGGCATGAGTTTCAGTTTTTTTTAAAGATATTTTTTAGGCCTTTTCAGCTTTATTGGACTGTATAGTATAGAGAGACAGGAAGAATGGGAGCGAGAGAGAGGGGAAGACATATTCTTACTCCGGCACACAGCATCAGAACCCAAATTCCTAGAAGAAGGCGATTTTTGCACATTGTCATAGTTGCTATGTAAAATAAATAAACAGCGTTAATGAGCATGATCTGATCTATTGATAGTCGTGTGACTTCATTCCATTGGTCTGTGAATTAACAAGTCGAGTTCAAGAGCAGTGGGAGAAACAAATCCATCACCAGCTCGCATTTCTCTACAGGGTACAGCCTACAGAGCAGCGCGCCTGGCTGAAGAAACCAATCTGATCATCCGCTCCGTTTTCCTTCGTTACTTATAGAACAGAGAGAACGAGGTACACCAGTTTACCGTAGGTCTCCATTCGTTCCTGCGGTTTCTCCAAACAAAAGAAATTCCAGACCAAGGACATTGGATTAGACGGCAATAATGCCCTTCGGTCTGTAGTTAAAATTAGATATAGCATCCATTCTAATCCTAAGGACGTCATCATGTGTTACAACCATCTGTTGACAGCTCTCATACCACGCGTATCAATGGAATGCCAAAAGTCTCTAGAGCTGCGCACCGGTTGCGCTATTCTTGGCCGGTACCCACTGCATCTTGTCAATTCATACCGTTCAGAGCGTTTTACTGGTTTCTAAGATCTGCGAGAACAATGATATTAGCCTCCATATATTATCGAGCGAAATACGCACAAAAGCATGTTCTATACCATGTAGGCCAAGGATGGATATATATATATCTTTTTTTTTTTTTTAAGTTGTTCGCACTTGTGATACATAAAAAAGCTGTCATCTTCACTTCGGTGAACAAATGTAATGTCACATTTTCAAAATACGTATTTCCAAATAAAAAGCAATGGCTTCTCTATAAACCGCTCATACAGTGGCATAACTCTACCTTCTTCTTACCTTCCTCTGCTGTTTCTCCCAAGCCGGGTCTAATAACAGGTCCCTATCCCATTCGTCCTCCTGGAGCATATACTCGTCTTCTTCATAGCCATTGCTGTATTCCACCGTTGTCTCTATTTGGGTCATGGTTCTGTGGATTTGCGCAACAATTCACTGGTCGGTTCGGCTAATTGGCTGAGGAGAATCTAATTAGTTTATTCTGGTAACTGTTAACAATGTTGTCTCGACTATTGAGCACTGGTTGTGTAGGCTGACAAATTTGAGAAGAGCTAAAATTATTTCTTTTTCTAACTTTCTTGTTCTTTCTCTCACTCTATGATCTTTAACACCCCTACTTCGTCCCCTGCTGCCTGGCCGCAGTCAGTCACCGGAACAGGACAACCGCAGCTATCAATTAATATTGGGATGCCACGTGACACCCAACAGGCGGCTGTAGCACACACCCACACACGCACACGGCAGGCATGAGTTTTACAGCGTCACAAAGCACACGGATTTACTCACTTCTGTTCCTATTATTTTTACAATTAAGCCTAATTTACTAAATAAAAGTAGATAATAATGTGATAGCTCGTATGTCATGTCAGTTAGAAGGGGATATTTCAATAAAAAATAAATTAGTTTTCCTTTATTTATTTACTATTCTTCTTCTTCTTCTTCTTCTTCTTCTTCTTCTTCTTCTTCTTCTTCTTCTTCTTCTTCTTCTTCTTCTTCTTATTATTATTATTATTAGTAGTAGTAGTAGTAGTAGTAGTAGTAGTAGTAGTAGTAGTAGTAGCATTGTATATGTCCATTGTATTAAATATACTCCACAATCAAATACACTTCATATTTTATTTATTTTACTGAGAAAACGGGCTGATCCCAAAAAGGATCCTGTTACGATCTACTTACAAATGTTTTTAAGTGTTAAATGTGCTGTCAGTCTATATCAGTTTAGCCAGCTGCAGCGTTTCTGGAAACAGCTGGACCAGGAGTGGTTTTCTCGTCACATCATATGGTTTACACATCATATGAAACGCTGTGTGCGCCACCTAGTGGTAGATTTATAGAGCATCAGCACCGAACTGGTTTCCACGCGTTAGAGCAGGGGATCAAATTCCTGCAGGAAAACTGCAGAGCGATGCGATTCCTTGACTCAAAATGAACATTAATTTGTGAAATTGTGTGCATTAATGATTCAAAGGGAAAGGGAAAAAAATAACTGAACTTAAATACTACTTTCCTACCAAATGCAGCATGGCCACGTTTCTTAATCGAAAATACTTTGTCAGACATAATTAAGTGTGTAAAGTCAATCTTTGGTAGTGCGTCTCAATCTGTATTAATAGTTATTGTACATTTAATCAGACAGATAAATTATATTTGGTGAATGAATTTGACATTTTAGAAAATAAATGCCTTTAAACAGACATAGGTTGAAACAACTTAGGCTTATTCTAAAAAATAATACTGGTTTTAGCTATATATAGACAATATATAAACATTTAAAACCACTAATATGTAACGCCTGTAGGGTTGTGCTGGTAGTCGTAGGCTGTGGTAGTAATAACTTGTGCATATGTTTGTGTGATTTTTTATGGTGTTTGGTCTGCATCCAGGTTGAAATACAATGTATTTCCCTGCCAGCTTTCCTGCCAGGTCTCTTTTGAAAAATGCGATTTGCTTATAGAGATCCCCTGATTAAATACACACATGTGACAGTGAACGGGGCTCAGGCAGTTCCTGTGTGCGGGAAACTTCCGCGGCCGCATCAACCCATGCAGTTCCCTAATATTCCACTAGGGGGCTCACCTGTCCTGCCGTGACCCTGAAGCGTCCTCCTCGCAGGCAGCCAAGGAGAGCTGGAGATCAGCTGCTGGAGTGTAACTTTCACTGCCTACAGGAGCTCAGTGACATCACAGCGACTTAATCACACCGTTTACCGGAACACCCCTCCCTCCCCCCAGGGAATCTCTTTTACCGTCTGCTGTAGCCACACCCTACTGAGGCTCAACCCATGCCAGTTACTGAGGAAAAGCAAAGCCCAGGTGTACCAAAATAAATGGGACTTTCACTGTGTGTGAGTTCATAATTAGCTACATTCATAGTCAACTAAATCACCAACTATGTAAATGAGTACATAGTCAGTAAATTACATTGCAATCTCAGAAATAAAGTGACCGTGGAGGTACATTTTTGTTTCCCAAATCTACCCTGAAACTACAGTAATGTTCTCTTTGGGTACAAATGAGTATGTTTTCCAAGCAAAAATGTACAAATAAATTGCATATTGCAGCATATTATGGGGCGGCCTGTAGCGTAGTGGTTAAGGTAAATGACTGGGACACGCAAGGTCAGTGGTCCTAATCCCGATGTAGACACAATAAGATCTGCACAGCCTTTGGGCCCTTGAGCAAGGCCCTTAACCCTGCAATGCTCCAGGGGAGGATTGTCTCCTGCTTAGTCTAATCAACTGTATGTTGCTCTGGATAAGAGCGTCTGCCAAATGCCATTAATGTAATACTATGCAACTTTATGTACCTAAAGGGTACCACCCCACCGAGAAGCATTCGTACCTTTTCAGCCACTTTTCATATCTTTATTGCTTTATTGTGAATGTGGCAGTGTTTGGCTCCTCCGTAAGCCTGTGCATTTCCATTTTCCTATTTACCATGGTGTACTGTCGGTTACATTATTTGTCTTACTCTTTTGAGATGCTGTGATTGAGGATAAGTTACAATGCAAATAATAAGAATGAAAACTACAGCAGAGGTAAGCAATGAAGGTCGTATCAGTTTCTGAATTCAATGCATCAGACATTTGCTCTTAATTATTTAAATACCCCAATCTTATGTATGATCTGATATTTTAGCTACATTTCTTAATGTAAGTTCCTGAGTGACAGCCAGAGACTGTTCCTGTGTCCCTGAACGAAACTGGCCAGGCCTAACCTTCGAGTGAGCTGGCTTTGGTGTATCAGTGCGCCAAACGAGGCAGGGGAAACGGCCAAAAGCTGCACACAAACCGGCTCTACAGGAATAAAATCAGCCCTCGCCCGGACTAAAGAATCGAACGTGATTTCAAATTCACACTCGTATGACATATTTTTTTATCAATAATACAACATTTATTTGTCACAAAAAATAATTTCACACCTGTGCATCATCATCCAAACACATTTTACAGCACAAACGAACTGGTTCCCAGGGGACATAAATAGCACGGATCACGCAGAGAGAAACCCTAAAAGCGTTCGGGGGTGGTCGGAGCAGCGGAGATGAGCTGCAGCGGGCAGAAGCAGCATGGGGACCCTTTTGCTTTTGCATGTACCCTTCCCAGGTCATCCACTTTAACAAGAAGATAAGCAGAAAAGAGAGTCACGCCCTCGTACCATACCAGCCAATATGGACATCAGCAAACATTCGCTTCACTGCAGAGACAACAGCCTGCTTTCAAGAGACTATGACTCAGAAATAAAAAATAAGTCAAATTTCACCTGTTTTTGGTTTAGGCATTTTTGTCTTGAAGTCTTACATCCACAAGATAGTTCAAGTCCCAAGCACACCGTGTGAAGTAAACTGAAACCTGCACTGAATGCAAGCCTACTGTACGTGCACTGAATAGGAAAATTGGCTTTTAAGAAGGCGCAACATGGAATGTTAAAAATTCAGTCAAATAGGAGAGTAAGCAGGTATAGCAAACGCATACTGCTGGCGGTGCGCAAAAATGTTTATCAGCAAAAATGAAAACCTGTACATTATTCCCATTTACCAACATAAAATCATGGTGCACTCTCCTTTTAAAAGTTTCCCTATATTTTACTAATTTTATCATAATAACAGAAATGTACAAAATTGCCCTGTCTCATCTCAAATCTGTACAACTTTATTATTAAATACGTCATCTAATATTAAATACGTCATTTATTATTATTTAGATGTCGTCATCTAAAACCATAAGACGATCAAAAAGAACAATATTTACCATTTGTGTCTGAAGCAGTTGAAATTGTACTTCCCTCTAGGGTCTTTCAGCGAACTTATCCCTGGTTATGGGTATGCACTTTGTTGTACGTCGCTCTGGATAAGAGCGTCTGCCAAATGCCAATAATGTAATGTAATGTAATGAAGCGATACTGCAGGTTCGGGCAAGATTTTGTTGGTGTAGAAACAAAGAAACCGCTTAAATTTAAAAATATATATTGGAGCTGTAGAATATGGTGTAAGCCATATTTTCCATCTCCAGCACATAAAATGGCAGGCTCTGCTGAGGAGCTCTTGTTCAGCACAGGGACTCATCTGAAGTTCACACTGAACCTTCTCCACACCCGAGAGCCTCACCAGGGAGTCGTAGCGCTACACAGAGAGACCTCATCCCTTATTAGCACATTAGCTATGGTGGCTCAGCTGGCAGATCTGTATTGGTAACGGTAACTTTAATGCTAATGGTCGGGTGTGTGTGCGCACAGTGGGAGTGTGTGTGTAGGTCTGGGAGTGTGTGAATGGTGGAGGTCTGTAGCACAACTGGAGTGAGTGCACGTTGGGAAGGGGGCAGACAGAGGCAGTGTGTTTTTGAGTGGCATTACAACTGGAGTGTGTGAGAGCACTGGACTGTGTGCTCACTGCCCACTATCACTGTATTTGAGCCCAAATTCTTCTGGCACTGAGAGCAGTTACGGCTGGGAGCATCATTGGACAGGTACGACATAGACACTTAAGACCTCTCGCAGATAAAGACCGTTCGCGGACTGCAGGCTTAAGGGTAAAACGGATCCTGGTGTGGGAGGGGAACGCAGGCGGGGATGAGAGAGGCGACTGAGGGGGGTCAGAGTTCCCGGCCAGAGGCCGTCTGTGGGGCTGAGGAGTCCTGGGTGGGGTGTAGTTTGGGCCGGAGGATGGAGCGGGCAGTAGGTGCCCACCCCCCCCTTCACCGGTCCTCCTCCCTCAGGGTGCACGGCCTCCTGAACTCCTGGCCTCGCTCGTGGATCCACTTATTGGACACTGAGGAGAGGGAGAGGGGGAGAGGCTCATTAATTACACAAAGTGCTGAGTAACACAGCCAGCAGGCCCTGCCAAGGCCCGCTGTTACAGACAATGTGTCCGGAACAATGGGCGTTTACCACGGCTTTGGAGATTCAGGCTGAGTGTGCAGTGAGTCTCTATAGAGACTCTCGCCCCCTAGGGAGAAAGGCTGCTGAGAAACTCACCCCATTTGTTTCCCACCAGCACTGGGCAGGCAGCATGCCGTGTGCTGTAATCTCCTTCACCGCTAGGGAACAGGTTATACCAGAACACAGCCGTGCCCTGGAACACACACACACACACACACACACACACACATAAAATCCACATGTTTGAGAAGTGATACCACTCTGCACACACAAATGCATAGAGTATGCGTGAAAAGTCAACATGAGCAACTTGAATAAATTAAATCAAACACACAAGCACACACACACACACACCTCTATCTCTCACTCTGACACACACACACACACACACAGCAGTGTTCATAGCTTCACCTTCTTAGGCCACACTACTGCACCCACGTCTGGGAATACTGTGGCGCCCCCTGCTGCCACATCGCTCATCTGCAGCAGAGAGGAGCAGACATAAACACAGTGTAACGTGCGCTTCACATGCACGACACCCCTTTCTCTTGAGCATGGATAAATGAGCGAGAACAAAAGGAAGGAAACATAAATAAGATAAGAGGAGGAGGAGGAGGAGGAGGAAGAGGAGGAGGGCCACTCACGTAGAAGAGCCAGGTGGCGATCCTGTTCCCCGTGCCCAGCTCTTTAAAGGCATCCGGCTCGTCTTTCTGTGCACAACACATTGAGACATCATTCAGCCACACTGTGAGACATCATTCAGCCACACAGTGAGACATCATTCAGCCACACAGTGAGACATCATTCAGCCACACAGTGAGACATCATTCAGCCACACTGTGAGACATCATTCAGCCACACTGTGAGACATCATTCAGCCACACTGTGAGACATCATTCAGCCACACAGTGAGACATCATTCAGCCACACAGTGAGACATCATTCAGCCACACAGTGAGACATCATTCAGCCACACAGTGAGACATCATTCAGCCACACAGTGAGACATCATTCAGCCACACAGTGAGACATCATTCAGCCACACAGTGAGACGTCATTCAGCCACACAGTGAGACGTCATTCAGCCACACTTAAACTGCAGTCAGGACCCAGCCTGGATTTACCATGAACAGCACGAATACACACGCACCCACATGCACAAACAAACACAATCATACACAAAACTACACACGCATAAGTCACACCCACATGAACACACACACATACAAGCACATAATCCCGCCCACACACTAATATTCCAAAATGCATGGTCCAGTGTTATAAATGCATAAATTAATTTCTCACCCGTCCAAAATCAAAGTGTGGCTCGTACTGTCCCCCCACTCCATAATTCGCCACCTGATGAGACAGACAGACAGACAGACAGAGGAGACACAGAACGGGACACTGCATGTCAGTACAGATTCACACACAACCATGGGAGGACACAAGTGCAGTCAGAGTCCCCACTCACCTGCAGTTCCTCTGCCGTGTCCATCTCTAAGCCGGTCAGGGCCTCGATGCGCTCGTTCAGTGTCCTGATCATGGGGTGCTCGAATTCTGTCAGCCAGGCACTGGGGAAGGAGGAGACAGGGCGGTAACATGAGCAGGGGGGTGGAGACAGGGCGGTTACATCAGCAGGAGGGAGGAGACAGGGCGGTGACATCAGCAGGGGGGAGGAGACAGGGCGGTAACATCAGCAGGGAGGTGGAGACAGGGGGTGGAGACAGGGCAGTGACATCAGCAAGGGGGTGGAGACAGGGGGGTGGAGACAAGGCGGTTACATCAGCAGGGGGGAGGAGACAGGGTGGTGACATCAGCAAGGGGGTGGAGACAGGGGGTGGAGACAAGGCGGTTACATCAGCAGGGGGGAGGAGACAGGGTGGTTACATCAGCAGAGTGAGAGAAAGACAGGGTAAAAAACAGCAAAAGAGAGAGAGTGATGGGAAGGCAGGCAGTACAGGACACACTCAGCAGGAGTCACCAGCAGGAGGGTATTCATCATTCATATCATCCTGAGATTGTACTGGAGTACAATGTGACTTGTGTAATATAAGTCAGAATAACACAGAATAACAATAGTGCAGGAATATGCTTCTGCCAACAGCAATATGTGCATTTCTACTGTAATAGAAAAGACTAGTTTAATTTATTTTACTTAAAAGTTTATACTAATTCAGGCACTTACTCCAGTACTACCATCAGATCACTGGTATGATAGATTCAGGTGTTTTAATATTTCCAGTAATACACCACAGGCATCTCCATGCTTTGTGCTCTTGAATCCACTGGACAGACTCTGTATGTATTGTGACCATGAAGCGGAGTTGTGTATAAAATGTCCAGATACTGAGATACTCAGAGAGCGAAACTATGTTAGTGGAACTGAGGCTGTAGTTCAAGGATCATGAACTCTGGCCCTTGAATCCAAATCCAGCCCTGGTTTTCTTTTCACCCAGGTAATTAACTGAAGAGTCGCTACTAATTGACCAGACCATCTTCACACCAGGTGAAGGGGGGTGGAAAACCAGCAGTTCTCTGCCCTGGAGGACCGTGATTTGATGATTCCTGGAGTACAGCTTCTCCCCTTACAAACACAGGAAACATGCTCATCGTGCACCATTCCAGAACAAACACAATTGAGGAGGAAAGTTAGTATAAGAAAGAGGGCTTCTTCAGTCTTAAAGCAACAGTAGAAACGTTAAACGATTACTTGTTTAAGTCTTTAGTGATGGAAAGGAGGACATTTGGTTTGATGCCAAATTCTGCCGTTTCATTAAATTAGTTTGATTAGCCCAATCATTATGAAATCAGAAAATTTAGCATCAAAGCTCATGAAGACCATTCTTGAGTCCCTGTGCGAAACATTCAGATTGTACCTGGGATGATGTATGTAGCTAATTCCATTTAAGAAACAGACAACTGATCCCTGAAGAACATTAATGTGCACATCTGGCTCAGAACGAGATTCGAGGACATTTGGACATCCAACCAGCAGGCAGAACAAGGACCGATACATTTGAACACAATGAAAAAGCGCATTGCAAGAAATCCACAGCTTGCGACTTCGAATGGCATTCGGCAACATGTGGACTCCAACTCCCATCAGCCCCTTTGTGAAGCGGCATGTGGCAGCTTGCCCGTTTGAATGCATCCCAGATGCATCTGGAGGGCCTGGCTGAGCCTGCAGAACGTGCGAGAGGTCACGTCTGCACGCTCTTAGCGCCTCCCTGTCTCCCTGTGGCCAGCGGCCTATACCATCATGACAACACAGGCCCTGGCTGTTTCAACAAACATCTGGTCCATTACCGCACCGCATTCTGCCAAACCCATTCTTCCAAACCCGGCCCACATTTCCTACATCCCCCGTCACCTGATCCTGACCAGCCAATCAGCAGCCGGACAATGCTTTTGTTCCCCCCCCCCGGATGAAAGGTCCAGCACCGACACTTTCAAGTCATCCTTATCGCCTCACTCACATGTTTGTTTTGACTGGTCGATCTTTGGCTCTCTCATTTTCCCCACCTGTATTTGTTGGCTACATTTCCCCAATGTTCAGCATTGCTCTGAAAGCCACGTTCTCCGGCGATTCAGCTCGCAACGTGAGATCGGGTCTCGTGTCTGATCTCCTGCCAAAAGGAGCGTTCTGGGTTGGGCAGAAGCGCGTTACGAGATCTAATTTTATTCGGGAGGGCCCGGAACGACCCGTGTTTACGTTTGGAGGGAGAGGCTAAACCATAGCTGCACACATCTGCTGTTCTTAACGCCCCACCCCTCCCTGTTCTCCAAGGAAGCTCAGGAATTTACAACTCATTTTAGCAGGAAAGCGGTCTTCTCTTTAATTTAACCACGTAAAAAAATCTAATCAGCTCAAACAGATGGTGCGCACACAAGCACAAACACAAACATTTGTTTTTCTCCAACAAATAAGATTAAACCATTAGAAACACCACACACGGCTCACTTCAACACCCCATCCAAGAACACAGCATCTGGACACTGGCAGGCAGCCAGACACAGACAGACAGACAGAGAGACAGAGAGACAGAGAGACAGAGAGACAGAGAGACAGAGAGACAGAGAGACAGAGAGAGAGAGAGAGAGAGAGACTAGCTGAAGCTGAGCCAGGAGAGGAAACCCACAGAAATGTAAGGAATAATGGGAGCTATTTCTACAGCTTCAAATTTGCTAAGAGGTCAGTGGTGAGGGTTTGGCTGCTGTTTCATAGTATATTTAGGTACAGATCTTCCTATAAATAGCTCTAGTATTGCACCAAATTAGACCCCATGGTCTGCATCAGATCACTATGGAAACTACAGGAAATTACCACTTTTACCCCTTAATTTACCATTTAACTGTTACCAAATAAAACTGGACTGTCATATGTGTGGTTTATGCTAAACTGTACTATTAATTCACATTCTATGGTTTCACAAACCCTGTGAAAACCTTGTAAAAAACCTATTCTCTACAGAAAGATGACAGTCCCATTTAAAAGTTAAAGTTAAATCATGCAAGAAAGCCGTTTCATATTCAAGGAAGACTGGCACACTTAAAAGTTAAAGTTAAATCATGTGAAACCAATTTTCCAGTATTTTCCTTGCTTAGTCACATTACGTTGGGGGAGCAGCCAGTGCGCTTCGGATGTGTGTGTGTGTGTGTGTGTGTGTGTGTGTGTGTGTGTGTGTGTGTGTTTTTTTTTCCACCAGAGGGCGCTCATTCCCCATTCCAGCAGAACACACAGTCACGGCTGGTGGAGAGTGTAATCTGAGCTGTGACCTCACTCGGGTTGCCATGGCTCCATTCGGAACACGGAAGCGTCGCTGGCCGGGAATCCCAGCTCGGAACAGCCAATCCGAACCACCACAACCTTCTTCACTGTTGAAGGATGAGTCCCGTTCATCCTGACTATCCATATTCCTCCATCCCTGGGAAACTCTATGGTCATTACGAGCTGCCTGCCGCAGTGGGCACTGGCACAGTCCACATTCCACACCAGACTGTGAGACTCTCGACCTTTGACCGCTTACCTCTTGGAGACTCTGTATTGGGCGGTGGTGAGTTTCCCCGTTTTTGGGTCGTGCACGGTGGCGCGCTTTAGCTAGTTCCCGGGAACCAAAACAGACACAGAAAGAGAGACACAGAGAGAAACGAGATAGATGGACAAAGAGAGAGAAAGACAGAGAGAGAGAGCAGGTCACATACTAGCTTTAATGGCAACACTAACGATGGTCAAGTGGTTACCACGGGGACAGGCTTTCAGACCACCACACCCATCACACCACAGGACTCTAAAATGGCCTCTTAGTGGTTCCATGGACAACACAGTCACCATATCAAACCGCCTGTTCCGAATACCACCAAGGTCACGGAGAGTGAAGTCCAGCTGCCCCTGTCACACCAAGGCAGGCAACCACCATATTACTTCTGGAAATTTCCATGGAGAAAAGGAAAACGATGCAGTTTTCCCTCCCCCAGTTTAACCGTGAGACGTGCCTTTACTCCTGAGCAAGAACAGAGTGAGGAGCATGTAGCCACTGAACCGATTACCGCAACTGCCCTTTCTACACTCCAGAACCTTTCTACACTCCAGAACCTTTCCACATTCCAGAACCTTCCTATGCTCCAGAACCCTCCAAGGAACATACACGGGCGAAACTCAGAGAAGGGTCTTCTGACGCTTGTTATGTTAATGGTGAGTTTTGGCACAAGCGTGCAGAATGAGAGACAGGTGGGGAAGGGTGTTTTTTGGGGGGGGGGGTTAATGGGAAGGGGAGCAAGGCCTACACAGCCTTGCCCCCAAAAGCCCCCTCCATACCTACGGCCTTACCTCTTGCTGATACGGTAATGTGCGGTCTCCAGCACACCGGTGACGGGGTTAGAGATGGTGGCCCTGCGTAGCTGTGGAGCCAACCGGGCAGAGGGGGTTACAGAGCACTGACACAAACCCGCTGTGCACCTGAACACACCTGGACACACCTACTGAACACCTGGACACACCTGCGGTATACTGCTCACCTACTGAACACCTGGACACACCTGCTGTATACTGCTCACCAACTGAACAACTGTGGCACAGGTCACTACTACGTCGCTACAACTCAACCCCGACCTGAGACGCAACCATTCCTCTTTAGTCATTACCTGAGCCAAATGGCTCTGTAATTGTGGGAAATTGAGTTTCAAAGCAGGATTCAGCAGCTGCCACCATAACTGACCTATTTTAAATATGAGTGAATATGAGGGAGCACCAGAACAGCACTTAAAGCATTCAACTTTTGCCGAACAAATTCCACCGTGATGATCGAGATTGACAAAAACGTTTGTCATGTCTTTCCTCATGGAGCTTTGGGCACCCTGTGAACTGCTCCATTCTGCTTTGGAATTCAGTCTAATGAGGAAACACAAAAAAGCCTTGACGTTTTCTAAATGTGGTTTTGCACCACTTTAAAGCATAATTAGCATACATAAATGTATTTAATAGATAACTGTGAGCAGCTGCAAAAACGTTTCTCTGCACGGTAGAAACACTTCCTTACTTGCACTACGGAAGTGTTGGTAGCAGTGTTCACTACAGTAACTTCTGCTTGCTGTAGTTAAAAGAGTAGTTTGTCAACTGAGTCACTAAATGCCCGGTAATGGAATGATGAAAAATGACATAAATGAATGTCCCCTTCAGGCTATGCAGCTATTATTTTCAGGGGGGTCATTTTACGGGCATTTCAAGGCTGGTTTGCACGGCCCCATAAGACTGAAATACACAGCAGAGGGGAGTGATTTTCGGGTGACCACAGGTCCACAAAGAGAGATGTGACAACATTACGCCTCACGCAGCGTATTAAACAGATGGCCAGCTCCTGCACTCAAACTCATAGAGACAACCTTGGGAATCAAATTTGTTATGGGGGACTGTGCAGCCAATTAGACGCCGGGGGGGAGAGGGGGGTGATTAAACAGCCAGATGTTGATACCAAATTTTCTAATCAGAGCAAGACACCAGGAGCTGCTACCATCACACGACTTAAAAAGTACAGGGGCAAGAATAGAGATCTTACTTTTACATTACATGAATGCCATTTTGGCAGACGCTCTCATCCAGAGTGCAATACACTTCATGAGACTAAGCAGGAGACAATCCTCCCCTGGAGATCAATGCAGGGTTAAGGGCCTTGCTCAAGGGCCCAATGGCTGTGCGGAACTTATTGTGGCTACATCAGGGATCGAACCACCAACCTCGTGGGTCCCAGTCATGTACCTTAACCACTGGTGCTACACCAGAAGGCCCTTATATACCTGTGTTTAGATGTTAGACTCCTTCCACTTATCTACAGAAAGGAAGTAGCAGTTTGACAGCACATGCTAACTCCATTACCCGCTAGTGCTAGCTCGCTAAACCTCTGCAGCTCCAACCTCATCTCCCCAGCCTCTCTCTCCTCTGGCTTCTTCCACCCTCCCCAGCCTGCCCTTAGCCCAGGGACCCCTGTCCTCCTGCGAGACGCACTCACCCTGGGCTTGGCCAGCTCCTTGACCTTCTCGATCTCACGGTGGGAAATGATGTCGTGGTAACGCACGATGTAGGGCCGGTCCCACTCGTCCTCCTGCTTCTTCGGCCCCACCAGGAAGAAGGGGTGGTTGTTGTGAAAGTATCGGCAGAAAAGCCGGCTCCTTCTTCGGTTGGTCTGCCATTTCGGGAGAGATGTACACACTTACACTAAACACTCGTGTAAATGTGCGCGCATAAGTCCCCATTCCACTCCCCACTCCATTCCTCACACACTCCTCACACACTCCTCACACACTCCTCACACACTCCTCACACACTCCTCACACACTCCTCACACACTCCTCACACACTCCACACACACTCCACACACACTCCACACACACTCCACACACACTCCACACACTAGACATCCGCTGTATGATTAAATATGCCGCAGTGAATAAACAGAAGTAGCATGGGCCCGCTGAGCCTTTGGGCAGCGGGCAGCAGGTTGTTGGAATGCTGGCCAGGGAATGCCTGGGAATGCCAGGGAATTCCAGGCTCCCAGCCAACCCTCCCTGGCAGCAACACTCCGCAGTCTGTCCGTAAGAGGCTCGGAGCGGATGGGCCTTACAGAGAGAAACGCTCCTCTCCCAGTGTATGTGTATCTGTGAGTGTGTGTGTGTGCCTGTATGATTGTGTGTGTGTGCGTGTGTGTGTGTGTGTGTGTATGTGTGTGCCTGTATGATTGTGTGTGCGTGCGTGTGTGTGTGTGTGTGTGTGTGTGTGTGAGCGTGTATGATTGTGTGTTTGTGTGTGTGTGTGTGTGTGTGTGAGAGCATCTATGATTGTGTGTGTGTATCTGTGTCTGTGTGTGTGTGTATCTGTGTCTGTGTGTGTGTGTGTGTCTGCCTGTATGATTGTGTGTTTGTGTGTGTGTGTGGGAGCGTGTATGATTGTGTGTGTGTGTGTGTGTGTGTGTGTGTGAGCATGTACGATTGTGTGTGGGTGTGTGTGCGCATATATGATTGTTTGGATGCGTGTGTATAATTGTGCATGTGTATGTGCGTGCATGCGTGGTCCTCACCATTTTGACTCCTTCTCCTCGACAAAGCTGTTCATACTTCTTCCTCTCTGGGACAGGGTCCATTTCATCCTTCTTGGCTTCTGCCTCATCCTTTTGCATTGTTCCTTCTTCAATCTGCCTCTGTTTTTCCAGCTGCACCTCAAAGTATTGCACGTTACCCTTGGCACGCTGGTGATCAGGATCTACACAGAGGGGGCACAAGAGAGTCACCGACACTTCAAATGTGGTCAGAGCAAAACACTCTCATCATGCTCTGTAGAGCAGCTAGGTCCTCAAAAACAAAAAAAGACAAAGCCCCTTCTGTCCCATCAAAACACCAACCTAGAAAAACAAATACCACAGATCACCAATCAGGAAACAAAACCTGGATGGCTGACAGTTCTTCATCCAATGATAATTCAATTCACATTTATGTCACACCCCATCACTAGGTCAAGCCAATCAGAGTATGGTGCCGGGTATCAACATTCTTCATCAAGGAAACGAACTACCTGCAAAGAGCAGTAGTAGTGAGGTGGTCTCCCGGTTAAATGTTTTGTCTCAGGTTGCCAAAAGAAGCCTTTATCTTTGATCTGAGACTTGCCTGCTAAAATATGTGGTGAGAGCACAAGCAGACAATGGCCTGTGTGTTTTCCTGAGCTCAGTACAGACTGCTGTCCCAGGCCCACTGAAACTCTCCATTAACCACGCAGTCAGATTAGAACGTTTTCCACTAAGCAGTACCTTTTACCGCGAATGCATAAATAGGGATTCTGGATTTAATATGATGAAAATAATATAAAAATAAGTACAAAAACAGGACCTGGCCTTCTGATTGATGGCACCAGCTTTGTTAGAGCGCTGAACAAGCACTATGCCGTATTGTGTGCTCCTCTTTCCAAGAATGAGATTAAAATCGAAGCTCTCTCTGGTTCAGGTTTCGATAATGAGAGGAGCAAGTTAGCGGAACAGAAACCTCCACTGCAAATTCTAGTGCTGAACTACACAGTGCTGTCCGCTGCCCTCTCTGTGGCAGTGAGCAAGGGAACAGAACGACAAGAGATTCAACTCCATTGGAAAGGAAGACATTTTGCAAGCCTCCATCAATCCCACAACTCGGCAGTTCAGCAGTTCAGCCATTCCCTCAGGAAACAGGAGGGTTGTCATTACGGTAAAAGATCAACCGTCAGCTATCCTACTCAATGCAAACCGACCACACCCCTGTGTCAATCACATAAATCATTTTCATTTAACTGGCACCTAACAATTTAGCTACTTTCATGTCAGTCGAAAGACTGGCATGTCACGTTGCTCACACTTTCCCTACTTTTTGAACCCAGCACATCGCTTACATTTCACGAGTCACTTCATTTCTGCAGCAAATTGCTTGTCAGCTGCTCATAAAAAAACAAAAAAAACAAAAGTACGTATCCGCACGTAGGAGATGAAACGTGCCGCGGCCTGAGACGGCAGTGGCCATTAAAAGCGAACGGGGCTTTCGGTAAGTTAAGACGGTTAAATCGACGAGACTCACCGAGCTGGAGCAGCAGCTTGGTGTAATCGAGGGCCTTCTGAACTGTGCCCTGCTGGTAGAGGGAGTAGCTGAGGTAGTCGAGGATGGTGACTTTGTCGACGGAAGACTCCTCGCCCTGCTCCAGTTGCCGGAGAGCCTGAGACATCCACAGCTGGGTGTGGTAGTAATCCGCATCCGTGTACGCCACCTTCCCCAGCTCGAAACAGTCGTCCACCGTCATGGGGTTCTTGTATCGGACACCTAACGGAGGGTCGATGAGAACACGCCCGGGCACAGACAGACACCGAGACGCAGACACAGACCTTTGTGTTAAAATGTTATTATTTGGTCCACTTACAGTACAGTACAGAAACAGCCAGTGTACAGTTCCTGTCTAGATGGTGAGTGTGGTTCTGCATAAATGCAGGTGTGTTTTTCGTCTCCCAGCAGGTACAGGGTGTAACGTGTATGCTGAATTACACTAAACAGTCACCCTGCTCTCTGGTTGAAGGTGTGTTAATTAGTGAAATCTGGTATAGTGATAGGTTAGAATGAAAACCTGATGACTGGGCACCCCTGGTGTAGATGTATAAACGTGTGTAAATGTGTGTGTCCTCACCAGGTAGGTCCCCAGTAGAGATGGTGTTTGAGATGCAGTGTGTGTAAAACTGTGTGCAAATGTGTGTGTCCTCACCATGTAAGTCCCCAGTAGAGATGGTGTTTGAGATGCAGTGTGTGTAAAACTGTGTGTAAATGTGTGTGTCCTCACCAGGTAGGTACCCAGTAGAGATGGTGTTTGTGATGCAGTGTGTGTAAAACTGTGTGTACATGTGTGTGTCCTCACCATGTAGGTCCCCAGTAGAGATGGTGTTTGAGATGCAGTGTGTGTAAAACAGTAAATGTGTGTGTCCTCACCAGGGAGGTTCCCGACAGAGATGGTGTTTGAGACGCAGTGTGTGTAAAACAGTAAATGTGTGTGTCCTCACCATGTAGGTCCCCAGTAGAGATGGTGTTTGAGATGCAGTGTGTGTAAAACAGTAAATGTGTGTGTCCTCACCAGGGAGGTTCCCGACAGAGATGGTGTTTGAGATGCAGTGTGTGTAAAACTGTAAATGTGTGTGTCCTCACCAGGGAGGTTCCCGACAGAGATGGTGTTGGATTCAAGTTTGTAGGTGTCCTGCAGCCTGAGCAGGGCCTTGGCTGCTCCGATCTGATCCTCGTCCCCGGGGAAGTACTGTCGCTGGACGGTCAGGTTGGAGATGAATCCTGGGAGGAGGTAAAATGGGATATTATAACAAAATAGAAACACCACTTTTCCTAAACTGAAGGAATTTAACGTAAACTCACCGTGTTCCAAACTCTAAGTTAGATCACCATGTTCCGAACAGTGCAACTTTTATGAGGAATAACTAACTAAATACTTCAAGATCAGCTTTGGTTTTTGTATCTGTGTACAGTGTAATGAACCGGGCAGGCTTATAGGGCCGCGTTTGGACCACGGTGAGCCAACACGGTCTTCCGAACACAGGTATGTTGTGCAGTAATTTGTCATTTACTCAGAGAGAGTCAATAAGCAACCGTAATCAATGAACCACATTCCTCAGGAGAAGAACCACCATTGAAGGGATGTTAACTTCTGGTGGAAGCGGCCGCTTCTGGTGTTCTGTTTGGAACACTGCGAGTTTACATAACATGAACCACTGATACTTTGAGGTCAACTGCATTACAAATTACATTCCTGCATTCCTGTGTGTGTGCGTATGTGCATTGTATTTTCTCTCACCATTTGAAGTGTCCTTCAGGACCAGGCTCTCCACGTTGCCCCACTCCGTGTTGAGCCTCTTCATCAGCTTGAAGGCGTTGACAGGGTGGCCCAGAAAGCCCTCTGGGTCCTGCGTGGCTGTGGTGGTGAGAGAGTCCAGCATTTCCGCCCACCTGGAGGATGGACACACAGACACACGGTGGTCAGGGAGTAGAGTAGGAACACAGGAGCTGACCAGGCCTGTGTGCATTAAAGCAGGGCCTGAACAGCAGGTGACGCTGGCTGGCAGGGCTCTGGGAGAGGGCACGGTCGCTCACCTTTTCACCTGTTCCAGCTTGCTCTCCTCTGCCTGGATGTAGTCCTTCAGAGAGGTGACCAGGTCCTTCTCTGTGTACAGTAGGTCAGTCATCTGACCTGCAGCATGCAAGCACACACATATACACACGCACACACACACAAGTATACATACATGCGTACATACACAAACACACAAACAGCCCAAACACACATGCACACACACAGGCAATGGGGACAGATGAAATTAATATTAGTGCAGTGGATTTACAAGGTGGAAATCCTGCCACTGACTGTGACTTCTCCCCAGCAGAAGCAATGAGAGTGTGATTGGTTTCCTGGTCTTTCTCCCACAGAGGTAATCACTGTAGTGAAGCACTAATATCCTGAATGAGGCTTCCAGCACAGCCCCGGGTAAAGCCAGTTACATTAGAGCCCGTGGCTTCATTTCAGCTTCACATTAACCCAAAGTCCCACACAGGTCAGTGCACCAGAGTGGATTAAACAGTGCTTTCGGGCAGATTATATTTAGGGTTTCGTTTATTTAAATCGTGGCTAAAATAATGAAAATGGGGGTTAATTCTAAAAGGTGATGCCTAGAAGCAGAGAGTAGAGGAGCATGAAGATTCTCTGAGCAGATGAGAGGCTGAGAGTCCAATGCAGATTGGAGGGCTCTGCTCAGCTGGCTTATGTTCTGTACAACAGAAATATGATTAGCAGGGCTGTGGAGTGGCTCATCCTGTTAAGTTAACTGTTTTGGTGCTTGGATGGCAGCTTATGGAAATGGTCACCCCAGAGATCCAATAGACCCACTGAGCTAAAGATCAAGGTGTCTAGCTAAGAGAACTAACCACACTCGTGTTGCTTCTACAGGGGTGGCGTCCAGGCGAGGATGCTAACCCACTCTACATGTGTCTGGGGGGGCTGGCCACCTTTATTAAAGCCATTAAGTGTTTTGCTGGGGACACTGAAGCCATACTGAACTGTCCAACCGTTTCATTTGTTAATGTGTAGAAAGAGCAGCAGAAAGTGATGACCTGAAAGGAGGAGGAAGAGGAGGAGGGAAGAAGCTCACCAATGGAGGTAAAGAAGTCTCCGTAGGCTGAGGCAGGCCGGAGCTGAAAGAGCATCAGCACAAAACAGCACACAGAGCAGCCCTGCATCCTGAGCCTGCGGAGGAAGAGAGGGAGACATCAGCAACACACACACACATATATACACACCACACACACACATATATACACACACACACACACACACACACACACATATACATATATACACACACACACACACACACACACATATACACACACCACACACATATACACACACACACATATACACACACACACACATATATACACACACACACACATATATACACACATATACACACACCACACACACACATACATACACACACACACACATATATATACACACACACACACACCACACACATACACACACACACACGCACACACACACGCACACACACACATACACACACACACACACAAAAATACTCACACATGCGCACACATACACACACACACACACAACTGGTGAAGCTAACAGCAGCTAGCAACAGTCAACAGTGATGGCTTGCACTGGGTGATGCTTGCAGCTGTGTGCTGGGCATAGGCCCAGCTAACCCTGACCCTGACCCACGGCTTAAATGGGCACAGGACGGCATTGTGCTAACCAAGGAGATTACCCTTTTAATTCTCTCAGAATGCGAAGTCACCTCGTTTCACATGGACTGAACATTAACAGTGTATCTGTTAATCAGTTCAAATGCAGCCCGCAACAACAGCAACAATTTTTTATGAATAATCTCAAAATTCTCATTTAAGAGACATCATAAATGAGACAAAATAAGGTGCAAGGATATAAATATGCATCTGAAGTGAAGGGGTGCCATTTCAGTGAACAGAAAAAATAATAATGGAGATAATAATACCAAAGAAAGATATGATACGCAAATAAACTTTGACCAGCAGACTAGTGATGTGGGTGAAGGATGGAGGCAGTGGACAGGACAGGAACACCTGTTGTCTGCTCCTTGAGCCAGCGAGACAGAAAACACAAGAAGGACAGGTGCCCATTACATGACCATGGTATGCTCAAAACCAGCGACCCTGAGCAGGGGAAGGACATTTCCAGAACTCCCCTGAGACACATCAACCCAGGGCCGGCACTCTCCCATAGAAAACAACTACTCATCTACTACATTGATGGAGATAGCATCTGTGCTCTCCGGGTTGAAACGGGTACTTAAGGACCACTTCAAAGACTGTGGCTCGGAATCCCCTAATCTCAGTGCATCCTTTGTGTCAGCGACCAGGTGTCCTGCATTCACACACAAGGAATACGAGCACTTGCTTCCGATTTCAGATCTTCTATGGTCACCTAGGTCATTAAGGACTGAGGTCTCAGGCACCTGCCAGAAGACAAAAGCGCCTGCCTAAATTTAAAGGTATACTATGCAGGATTTTCACCTTGAAACATGCTCAGTCATTACTATGATACACTGGCAACCTGCGTCTGTTCACTTATGCCCAATACATTTCTGGTCTACCTATATTTGGTAGTCTAGTGAGTTGTTACAGCTATGTCTTGGCATGTTATGGTAATTTCTAAGAAAACCATAATTCACAATACTAAGAAAACCATAAATCATACTCTGATGGCTTCCTACATCAGCGCCACTTCGTGTGTATACAGACTTGAAATACTAGTAAATATCCGGGTACAAAAACAGGCACAAACAAAATTAAGTCAAATAGATCATTTATTAAAAAATATATAAACCAAAGTTGGGTCTCGCCAGAAAATAACCAAAAAGTCCAAGTCCAATGTTCAATCAAGTAGATAGAGAGTAAGGCAGAAAGTTTCCAATTAATATGAAATGTTATGTTCTTCAAAATGCATAATAGGCCTACATGTGTCCAATGAATTGAGTTGATACTGTAATGCGTGTGTGTGTTGAGATTGGTTGATCAGTTGAAAAATATTGGTTCTAAACCCTAAACGATTGCACTTATCTAGCTATCAACTAAATACAAACACGAGTAACATCAAATAGTTTCTACATAAGTCATTTGGCTACCCAAGTGACTACTAAATTAATCAGATGTTTTATGAATCATATTAGAGTGTGGTTCTTAGCTCATTGCTATCACAACTATCACTTCGTAGTCTGCAACATGGCATTACAAAGTTACCAACAGCTAGCCAGAATATAATATCTAGCTGTTAGGGGGGTGAGGTTTGCCACCTTGGTGGCGTTGACATTTTTTGATTGTCAACAAAAGAGGGAAGCAAGAAAATAAATATAGTACGCCTTTGAGTCTTTGGTACAAGGATATTCAAAAAGCAAATCAATTGTTATATTAATTAATTGTCATCACTCCATTTGGGAGACTTTGTGGGCGCTACTCTTCAATGCCCCCTTAGGATCTTCCCCACACTTATTTTCTCAGCCATATGATACTTTAGAGGTAAAAAAAGGACAACACAGGAAAGACAACTCACACAACAGGATTATCAGAGCTAACAATCAGAGCCTGGATGTCAAAGATAGAAGTTAGAACACGTACAAACAGGTAGCCATTCGCCTTTCTGCAAGCATCGCAGTGAAAATTTAAATAAATTTAAATAAATGTGTTACGTGACGTTGCAGCTCACCTCCCCCAACAAGATCTCTGTTACCACATATCTTAAAACATGACTTCAGCCAAATGGTAAACCAAACTGCCAGTTTCCTCATGTAGCTGCAAGTATTTTAGCCCCAGGTTAAAAGGCCGACTGGCCCTTGTGTCAAAGGCAAGCCCAGAGACGTATTCTTAATGCTTGAAATATGTAACAAACTACGAAGAACGGTGATACACATTTGTGACTAAGGGAACCGAAATTTGCCGTATAAGCACTTTCTGGACACAGAAAGGCAAGTGCAGAACATTTCTGACCTCAGATGACCTGACTTTATTAACCAAAACCGATTTAGCATGTGTATACCCTCTTAGTTTTAAGTACCTCATACAGCAAGCACACAGACTAAAGCTAATGTAAACCATGCATTTTCACATTTTATAGATAAAATTAACCAAGATCTCCTACAAGATCACAAGTAGGAATCATCCTACGCCAGAAAATGTAACAAGTAAGAGCCAACACAAGAGTTACTTCATTCATCCGGACGCAGTGTGGAGACTGCCACGTCTCCGCCCCTCCCCCTAGAGCTACTCCGGGAGCAGAGCGCACAAATCTAATCTACCGCCAGGAAAATGAAAGTTGAGGCATTTTCATTGATGCACATAATGCGAAGAAGTATGAACCGTGGTATATATGAAACCACCATTCGCATGCGCTGGCGTGCGTACATTTATTTATCCGTTCTGCGGTACTCCGATTGAGCCCGGTTTGATAGTTGGACCCCGATTTGAGTAAATTACAGGCGAATTGGTGATAAAATATGTACAAATGTACGTTTCCCACAGGCGACAACTTTCAATTAAATTTTTTTAAGTTGATTTGAAAAGTGTTCGGTTGTGATGAGACTTGGGTCATGTCATAATCATGCAACAATCGGTAAAAATCTATTTCTCTGTATGCGCATGGTAACACACTATAATACCAAACGTATCTGACAATGCAGTAGCTAACACATTTAATAACATAGTAAGTAAGCCCTACAAAATACGAAAAACAATAATCAAGAACTAGTTGTATCGGACAGGTGTGAAAGAGGTTTCATCAAATCCGCTATGCAAACTTTTCTTGTCGTCAGGTTCTGCCCTCCGGTTTCAAAGAAAGCCGACAAAGTAGGCTATAAAGTTGGATCACAAACGCTTTATGCGATTAATTTCATAGAAAGACAGTACACGTTGACGGGTTGTATGTGCTTCACAATTATCTATATAAATATAAGCGCTAGTACTGCGACAAGCTGCATGAATATGAGGACCCAAGCCTCCTATCAGAAATTTCCAGAAACTTTCCCCCAGCTAACTGCAGGAAACTGTTCTTGACAGGACTGGAAATAACGAGTAAAAACTATAAAGTACAAGATTACAACTTACCTTACAAGTACGGGATCTCAGTCTTTGTAAAAGTTCATACACGAATGCAGGGGACAACTTTGACAATCGATGTTCCTGTTCTCGACCTCCCTGATTAGAAGAACTAAACTGAACTGATTTGCGAACTCCTTTGTAGTTTTTGGGTCGTCCACGCCGAAACCCCCATGGTCGCCATCTGGCGGCGGAGTCCCAGAAGCGATACGTGCGAAAATGCACACACTCAAGATTTCGGGTCAGGGGAGCACAGACGCATTGAGCATGCGTTCACCAATTTACTACAGTACTCCGTGGCATGGTTCTCCCCCTCAGTTATTTTGGAAGTCCCTCCTATAAGTCGTTCTTCTTTGAAAACAGAATATCTCACGTAGCCTGTGGATACCCGGCCACGGTGTCAAGCAGGAGAAAACTAGAAAACTGGAAAATAAACTGCTTTTATTTTCATAAAAGCATTTAACAAAAGAAAGTTCACAACGATTTATTTTCAGCATAACAGTTCATAACTGTTGAAAGTAATTCTACTGAATTTCCACAAAATATATTTTCTTGTATGTTATTATTAATTTTATTTTCTTGTAAATTACTTTTCCCGCAAATGTATGTGCTTCTCACAGCAACCATGAAAATAAAACTGAGCAGCATCAAACAGTCCCAACAGGCCAACAAACAGAATGAAATAGAAACACAAAAAAACAAACATTGCACCGAGATGCAACTCCAACCCAGAGGTTCCTTTGAACACACATTCAGATGACGGTCAGTTCACTTTTAGTGTCATACCCAAGCCTTTTGGTCATAATTAATCTATGGACTGCTTAGGTCTACAACCTTTTTGCATAGTATTTTGAACGATTTCACTGATTTACTGAACAGAACAGAACCATACCTCATCAATGAGCAGTGCAAACATGGCACAAAGAAGAATCCTGAGGTTTGAGTCAAAGGGGAATTGAGAGTGGTATTCACAAATGTCAGTTTACTGTGTGGCAAGACTATTGCACCAGATCTGTGTGCCTTAACCCCAATTTAGAACATCACCGCCCACTTCACTGAAGCCTTGTCATTTAATGAATTCTGGAGCATGTGTGCTAGTCATAAATTGAATGTTATTTCCTGTACTTGAATTATAATGCTTTATTGTGCATTTGTATATGCAGCATTATGACATTCTCAATGTTTTCAATCCTCTCACATTACGCAATTATTCAGAATATGTGTTTAGCACTGGAGAAGCATCAATGCATTTACATGACTGATATAAGCAATAGAGCTGGACCTTGCAAGCAACAGTCCCAGACCAGTGAACATACGTAGAGTGCAAGCTAACTATATGCTAACCTGGGCCCAAAGTACAAATTATAAATCCATACAGATGGAATCTGTAACAAGCACAAAGGTAATAAATATTTACGTTTAAAAATCTAACCTAAAACCATAAAAATAACATAACTTGAATTAGTAAAACATTATATCATTTTATTATATATTTTATTACATATTATTACATTGTATTATATCATCTCACACTTTGGTGGTGTATTTATTGGATAAGCTATGGATATAAACTTCCCCCTTCTAATTTTGAACATTTTAACATTCTATCCTTCCAGTGCCCTACCTGTGCCATGCTTGTGTATACAGAACCCCACCCTTTCAGCATTAAATGATTTACCATTAAAAACAGACATTGGCTACACATTTGGCATACAATTGGCGGAAGCCGATTCCAGGCTTGCACACTCAACACCCCCCGCGGGTGTTTTTAACCTTGCCTTGGGTGGACAGGATCTCCGCTGTCTCTTCTATAGGATGGATGTGCATCCCTGCGCAGGGTATGCTAAATATACATTATCTTCATCGTACCTTCTCCTGTGAGTGGGCAGGGGATGAAGGGAAGAGGATGAGTGGCAGGGTTAAAGATGGAGTCTCATCCTGTTCCCAGAGAGACCCTTTCTGCTGCTTTTTAATGACCAGCTGAATTACAGCTGTGGCAGTCAGCTGACTTCCTGTCCAAACAATCGCTTCAGTTAAATAATCAAGGACTGAGGTATAATGTACAGCTGCAGATGTCAGAGTTCTCTCTGTCTTATTGTTGTGCGGGTCTCTCACACATCTCTCTCTCTCTACTGAGTCATCTGGGTGCTTAAAGAAATAGTTATTTACAAATGCTTTATTTTCTAACATGCTTAACGTAGTGCCCTTTATTAAAAATCAACTGAAGTCTTACATTTTTCAAATAAAAAAATGTATTTCCCCTAATAAGAGGTTCCACAATTATTGGCACCCCTGTTTTAATAATTCACAATCTACCTACGACCAAGACGCTTTCTAGCACAGGCAAACAGATTTTCTGCCAAGATTTCCTGGTACAGTACTTTGTTGAATTAATTGTGCCATTGATCTCAAATAGTGCCCCTGGATGTGATGGAATGTCACAATATAGTTCCTTTTGACAAAATTAAAGTAAAATCGTATTTTTATTTACAATAATTACTAGGGGTGCCAATAATTTTGGCACCTGTGGTTTTAAAATAAAATATAGATCATTATATTATTTAATACTGTACATGCAGCCTTTCCCCCATTTTTACCAGCAGCACACGACTATGATCCCTCTCCTGTGCGTCTGTGTAACGGAAGTAGCCTGTGTCACCTATATTTCACACGTTTCATCATATTTCCAAGATTTATTGCCTATGAATTAAGTCTTGAATCGTGAAATGAGATAAATTTTACTTTGATCACTGGCCTAAATGATTTCTGGTTCTTAAAAGCGATTTCAGAACCCCCCCCCCCCCGTGTGTGCTGCTCTTCATTCCAGCCTGTATTGCAACACCAGAATTTATTGTTCCGAGCAGTTACTCAATCTTAATTGCACAATTTTAATGTCTCTTAAAGGCTATTGAAGGATTTGTTGTACTGTGTGTCGTATTATATGTGAAATAGCTATGCTTGCCATGAGGAATAATGACCATGTTCATGTCCCAGGCCTGTTCATCAATCAAATTAACTAATGCTTTCACCTTCAGTAATGTGGCAAATGATTTGTTAGGTGGAAGGCTACATTTAAAAAAATACAGACAGACTGGCTGAAAATATGTGAGGTCCAAATTGTCAAGTGTTGACACCTGGTCCCTGAAAGTAAATCAGAGTCGCACGTCTATGCTGTTGAGATGGGTTTAAGGAGATGGGTTTTCTGAAAGAACACCTGTTTTAAACAACATTACAGTGATTGATCAAGAGATTGTCTGTTACAAAAGCTAGCACACGGGTCCTCCAGGGCCAGATGTTTGTTTCTGACCCATCGGTGATTTAACACACTTTTCAATCTATTACTACAGTGTGTGCCCAGTGCATATCTCTCGTTTCTGCGTCAGTGTGTGCTTGTGTGTGTGTGTGTGCGTGTGTGTGTGTGTCTGTGCAAATAAGTGTGTGCTTGTAAGTGTGAATATACAGTAGATTAGCAAACCAGTGTGGGTTTTTCCCTCTTTATGATTGATATGCAGGTTCACCAGAGATGGAGTTCGGCATGATACTACCAGAAGATAAATCCCATAACTGCTGAGATATTTCAGAATATTTTATAAAACACAAATAGAGTTTATTACAGGCGTCATTATCAAAACCATATGCAGAGCTGTCAGTGTCAATTAGTAAGAGCTGTGGTGATGTGATAAGGAGCTTGGACAAAAAACGCCTCAGTGGGGTGGTGATGAGTGTTGGGGCGGGGGTATAAATGCCACGCAAAAGTGCATCCCAGTGCATTGTGGGTCTCTCCATGGTATGCCATTGGCAGACATTTTATTCAGTCAGAGTGTAAATAAACTGTCAACTGGGTTGGACAGCAATTAAGGATTGGATCTAAGCTGCACAATATGCGAAACAACCCAGACAGGATGACCTCATTTTCATCAAAGGCAACAAAATGGGCGCAGGTAATTTTGAGTTTGAAGGGTCAGTGAACTGAAATAACACAGCAGGCGGCAGGGCCCCGGCTGATGGGATATGAGTCCTGTGCTTGAGAGCTCTCCTGATTAGTGATAATCTGTTCAGCCATTCTGTGAAATCGTATTTCATTCTGTCACATTGCATTTATATAGCCCAGGAGTCCAAATGCACGGTGCAAACTATACTGCTTTTCCTGCAGTGTGCCGTTAAATGTGAAATCATGTCACAGGTCTCATCAAAAGCCCAAACCGACAGTGGCAATGGAATGTGTGGTTTAGCATCCTCTAGGTTCACATTTTGACAATGCCTAAAATATTATTTTCCATCTATGTGTGAAGTAACTGCTCTAGCATTGAACTTTGGGTTTGGAGTCAGAAACAAACCATCTGTTACCAGTTAGGTGGAGTGTACTGTGAATTCTGAATTCAACACAATTGATGACCATTGGAGATCCCTGTTTTCAGTCTTGTCTGAAAGCATTTGGCTGCCAAGAATATAACACTAGAAACATGACAGGCAGAGCCATCCTTCTTGGTTTGACAAGAAATGTAATCAGAGACAGTCAGATGGCGGAGGCACAGAGATAATGTTACTGACTCCTCAGTGCCAGACAGAGGGAGCACATTTGCACTTTTCCAGTAGCAAAAAAATCAGAGAAATTATTAAGAGAATTTCAGTTTCATAAAGATTACAAACTTAATTTCAAAAAGGGTCCCTCTGTATAGCCCACTGGCACTGCCTAATAAGATCTATCACTTCAAAATCGAAGATTTGTCAGGATTTTAGGCTTGAGAAACATCAGTGACAGGCAAAGAGCTCTCGTAGTTCACAGGCTTGTACATGTCTGCAGTTGGTTTAAGGCTGGGATTTAAAATGCTTCAGGAAACAATTTAATGATGTTACTGAGTGTCTGTCTTCATTTCTATCTGCGCACTTGTTTTTCTCTTCCAAATGTCAGCAAAAGGCTCCAGTATTTGATGCTGTGTTTGGAATGTTGTGTTGCATTGTGGGAAATATGGCTTCAGGTTCAACAGTATTAAAGGTTGACAGCCAAAAAAAAAACTAGAACATACTGTCATCACAAGTGTATGTTAATGTTACACTTTATTCAGATCTAAGAATAATTTATTGTGAGTGTGATCCTTTGGAAACACAATTCCAAAAAAGGGTGACCAGAAGTCCAAAGACATTGCTCAGCAATGGTAACTTCTTTGTAATTTTGCAATTAAATGTTAATATTACAGATATTAAATCAGGTGTTTTTTAGTCTGCTACTTCAACATTGTGCACCTGATATATTTTTTACAGGTTAAATACGTCTTTGTTTACAGTCAGAACACAAAGTACCAGTGCACTACGGGCTCTCCAGCTTCAGTGGCAGAGAGCTGCTGAAATCAGTCAGGCCTGTCTTTCACAGACAATGAGAGGTAATTCTAAACTTTGACCATTACAAGTAAACTGAAGACTTATTGAAAGTCTGAGATTAAGTGGAATCTTTTATCTATGAAATACAAATAATAAGAAAGTGCTGCTGTTGTTATTAAGCTGAGATAATTAAATATGTTAAATTAGTGTTTCCACCCTTTTCTGATATTATTTGCAAGATAATGAAAAAGGTCTCAGTGTGGTGGTGGCTCAGATAGGGTGGGGTAGTCTACCCTGAGTAAGGGAGAACGCAGGTAGCAGGGCTGGATAATGAGAGTTATTCGCAGTGCCCTAAGCTTCCTTGTAGGGGGCGCTGTTTGTAGACTGCCAGGAGTTCTGGGGAACGCTGAAGGGTGCGACCTGACAATGTCCTACTCTGAAGGTAAGATGTCGTTTACATAGCTCCATACTACCATAAGCAGTCACAGTGCTATGTCTACAGAGTGATGCCCTCTAATACATATGAGGGAATTTGGCATACATGTTTTCCAGAGCTACTTACACTTATATCTTCACATACAAGGCCGGTTTCGCAGATAATATTTAAGCTTAGTCCTGGACTAGATTTAGTTTTGTATGGAGAATCTCCATTCATAATTGAATTTAGTTTAGGATGAGATTTACATAATCTGTGACTGACTATCTGGCCCAAAATCAATGTACACAGCTGGATACTCCTTGAAGAAATTCAGGTGAAGAACCACACTCAAGAGTTCTGTGGCAGTGCCCCCAGGCGAAGACCTGGGAATCAAACCTGCAAACTCCTTCTAGCGCAGTTCTCTAACTGGTATGTTAGACTACCACGCCATACAACTATTCTCACTCTACAAAGACACTGTCATTCACTGGCACAGTGATATACGATACCTCATTCTGTGTATTGATCAGTACAGGCTATGCAACAGTACTGCCAACAGCACACTCACCTGGACAACACACATTCGGAAGGCGCAATCTTCTCCTCACAGCAGCAATTCAGAAGAGGACGAACACACAGTTACACACACATACAGATAGACACCACATCCTTGCCTTGAACACCAGAGACCCAACAGCCTGCTGAGTGGCTCTTCTGTGTAGTCTTCCACTTTGGTGTTAGTGTCGCTCATATGGAGAACTCTATAACGGTTTTTGCTTTTTTATTATGTTGGTTAATCAGACCGAATCAGAATCAGACCCCCAAAAGGGTAAATTACTTAATGGAACAAACCTACAAAAGATGGTGCACCAAATTTCCACTGCCTTTGTACACCTGATTCTGATTAATGTATTTAAGAAGTACCATATGGCTTAGTTACAGTATGTAGACCAATACCTTCACTGAAATCTTTTGCGCAGGTGCGGCCTATAGCGTAGTGGTTAAGGTAAATGACTGTGGGACACCCAAGGTTGCGGGTTCTAATCCTGGTGTAGCCACAATAAGATCTGCACAGCCGTTGGGCCCTTGAGCAAGGCCTGCAACCCTGCATTGCTCCAGGGGAGGATTGTCTCCTGCTTAGTCTAATCAACTGTACTGGATAAGAGCGTCTGCCAAAATGCCAATAATGTAATAATGTAAGGTGTTTGAGAGATTTAGCGAGAGATAGATAGAAAAATAGACAAATATATCCAAGCAGTAGTATATGATGCTATTACTGAGTAACCCAAAGTAAAGAGACCTGGTGGCACAAGAACATTACTTCCCTAGTATTACCCCTTTTGAGTGTAATCATTAACAGGTGGCTTTTCTCTGCAATTGTACATTCCAGTGAAACTGACTCATTAATAATTTCACACCTACAGTTTAAAAGCATGCTAGAGCGAGAGAATGGCTGAAAACATAGCTGAAGAAGAAATGCAGCCTATGGAACATAAAGTCAGTTTATCTGAAGAAGATGGTCCAGGTGAGTGAATGTTTAATCATTTATGTACACTGTCAGTCTCACATTTAATAATTTTGTTCAGTTTAAAACGGAACACTATGGATGAGCTGTCAGTATCTACTATGGTGGGTATTTTAATGCAATTGCATGCCATAGATTAGTGGTTCCCTTGGTAGTGGAGGAGTTGTGACTGAGGGTCAAAGTCTATCCTGCCCCCTCCCCACACACACACACACACACACACTGCTTCAGTTTACAGCACATCTTATCCTTCAAGTGCGAAGTGAAGCAGAACCTCCGGCGGACAGACATGGCTCCACATTAAAGCAGAATGATCGAACCCAAGAGGGCTTGCAGCAGGTCGGAAACCAGACCCAGCCCTGAACGAGACCCCCTACAGAGGGCCTGAGGGCCAACCCAAACATGATGCCAAGAGAGGGGAGAACACTGGGGTGGAGACCGGACTCCCAACAGCCCTCCTTCCTCCCCCGACAGAAGACAAGTCTTCTAAACACATGGTATGTACTCTCTCCAATCAGTGCTCTTATTCATATGAATCCCTCCTAATACACACAATGCTACTGTATTGTGTTCTTGCTTTCCTCATCTGGTTTATCTACTACAGCCTGTTTCTAGGTATGTAAATGGTAAATGGTAAATGGTAAATGGTAAATGGTAAATGGTTGGAATTTAAACAGCGCATTTATCCAAAGTGCTGTACAATTGATGCTTCTTGTTCATCCATTCATACACACACTCACACACCAATGGTGATTGGCTGCCATACAACGTTTACTGTTATTCAGTCCAGGCGGCAAACATGGTTATCAATATTATTATTATAATTACTATTGTATTCTCAGAATTGTGATGTAATGGCCTGGTTATCCTTCCCACAGCCCTGGTTGGCTGAAGCTGAAGTGGCCCTCAGTGTTGAGTGTACTGTGGCCTGACTCCTGGCGATCTCTGGCCCCCCTGGCTGCACTGCTGGCTCTGGTGATCTACTCTGGGACCGGTGCGCTCTACAGCTTTCTGTCTCGCCTCTTCATCACTCAGTACCGATGTCCGTACATGGTGTCCCTCACATTTGCTCAGGTAAGATCAGTGTCAGTAAGGACAAGGCACAGCCAGGGTCTCAAATTCTAGTCCTGGAGGGCCGCAGTGTCTGCAGGTTTAACTCCAGTCCTGGAGGGGTGCTGTCCCTACATGTTTCAATGTTTTTTTTTTGGTTTTCTTTCAAGCAGCAGGCAATTTAAGCCCAAGAAAACAGATGTGGACTCTTTAACCGATCAGTAGCATACATTAAGAACTTCTGTCCTGAAACACACCAACAATATCAGATTCTACATCATGTGCAGGACTGCAGTTTCTGTGGTATGAAATGATTGGATTTTACAATAGTGTACTGCATGTGTAGAGTACAGGTTATGTAGGTATACATGTCCTGACAAGTTAAGACTAAAGAATACAAGTGGGCTCATTTCACCTGTGCTGTAGGCACACATGTGGTTCCATGCTGTCTTCTCCATCAAAGATAAACATGTAATATGATGTCACTGACTGACATAAGCACGTCTTCTGAGAAGTAAGGAACTGGGACATTTTGGGAGTAGATCTCTGTTGTTGAGGGGACTACAGCTATGTCTTTTCTTTATTTTGACATTCTTTATGATTGACATCATCATGACACTATGCCTGAACAGCAGGTCATGGCTTCATGACTCCCTGTACCAAGTCCACATTTTCCTAATCTGCATATGAGCATATACAATCTGTATACAATATGTATACAATCATATACATGCGATGAAACATACTTTTACATTTTTTGATTTAAATGTTGATGGGCCTTCAAATAGTCTAATCTTATAGTTCTTTCTTTCTTGTTATACTAAAATGGGAGAAATATTCCAATTAATTAATTGTATTTCAATGTGTTATCCAGATTGACTCACAATTACATATCTTATTTCCTGAATATACAATACTGGCAAAAGGATATGGAAGCAGTGTGCTTAAAGAAGATTAGTATCTATGACCTTTTTCATTGTTGATACATTTTCATATGTAAACTGTACCTAATTTTTTTTTCAATTGGGATAGAAAGGCTGATGTAGCTGAGCAAATGGCAAAATATTTAGAAAAGAAATGATATTGGGCGTCCTGTAGCATAGGGGTTAAGGTAAATGATTGGGACAGGCAAGGTATGGGGTTTTAATCCCAGTGTAGCCACAAAAAGATCCGCACAGCCATTGGGCCCTTGAGCAAGGCCCTTAACCCTGCATTGCTCCAGGGGAGGATTGTCTCCTGCTTAGTCTAATCAACTGTACGTCGCTCTGGATAAGAGCGTCTGCCAAATGGCAGTAATGTAATGTAATGTAATGTATTGTAATTTATTGTATTGCTAGTCATCCATCCATCCATCCATCCATCCATTATCTGAACCCGCTTATCCTGATCAGGGTCGCAGGGGGGCTGGAGCCTATCCCAGCATACATTGGGCGAAAGGCAGGAATACACCCTGGACAGGTCGCCAGTCTATCGCAGGGCACACACACCATTCACTCACACACTCATACACTCATACACTCATAGACTCATACACTCATACCTATGGGCAATTTAGACTCTCCAATCAGCCTAACGTGCATGTCTTTGGACTGTGGGAGGAAACCGGAGTACCCGGAGGAAACCCACGCAGACACGGGGAGAACATGCAAACTCTGCACAGAGAGGCCCCGGCCTACGGGGATTCGAACCCAGGACCTCCTTGCTGTGAGGCAGCAGTGCTACCCACTGCACCATCCGTGCCGCCCTGTATTGCTAGTCAGTACAATGAATATAAAGCTCTCCAGCATGGATGCCGAAAGGGTTAAGAACAGCAATACTTCTGCATTTTCTGTTAAGTAACCCATTAAAGTGGCCCATAAGATTCATCAGTTAGCTCAGTATGCTCTTATCTTTTTGGTGATAATTGGAGAAGTAAAACCTAGAGAAACCCAGAATGCTAAAGGTTTAGGACCAGATCTTCCCTGTACAAGGTCCAAAGCCTAGTGCGTACGTGCACGTGTATTTGTGTCCATGCGTGTGCTTCTATGTACATGTAATATACATGTATACATTATACTGTATGTATTTACTGTATGTGTACAGTGTATGTTTGTACATTACATGAATGCATGTGCATCTATGTCTGTATACACAAATAAATATACGTGTGTGTGTGTGTATCCGTGTGTATATGTGCTTGTATGTGTGTGTGTGTATGTGTGTGTGTGCGTGCGTGCGGCTATGTGACATGTCCCCACAGGTCCTGGTGACCTTGCTGCTTCTACAGTCTCTCCACACGTGTGGGTGTGTGACCCTGTCTCCATGCTCCCTGCAACTGGCTGAGCGTCTGCTGGTGCCCTCTATCTGTGACTCCGTTCAGTCAGTGCTGGGGCTGTGGGCTGTGGTGGGAGCCTCCTATGGGCTGTACCCCCTCCTCTGGAGCCTGCTCCCTCTGCTCTGTGTGGGCTGGAGCCACATCCTGGGCCTGCCAGTGCCATCCAGACACACCACCTTCCTGCTGTTCACCATTACGCTCATATCTGTCACCCTTACAGGTAACCACAATGCACCACTGTCCCCTTCAGAAACACCTGTACCCACAATGCACCACTGTCCACTTCAGAAACACCGGTACCCACAATGCACCACTGTCCTTTTCAGAATCACCGGTACCCATAATGCACCACTGTCCCCTTCATCATCACAGGAACCCACAATGCATTGTCCCCTTTACTGTCACAATTACCGACAATACACCACGGTCCCCCTCATCATCACAGATACCCACAATGCACCATTGTCACCTTCATCATCACATGATGTCCTGGTCTTGGGTTTGACTTGTGCCCTGAATTTTCAGCACTGCACTGAGGATGTTGTGTGACTAAGCTGGTTCTCCATTTTGTAAGTGTTCAGTTTATGAGAAAGGAGAGTTTTGGGTCAGCAGAAGAGCCGGGACATAAGCGCTGTGAGCAAGAACATTACGAGCATCTCATGCAGTAATCCTAGCTAATAAAATTAATGAAAAAGGGCCTTTTACCTTAACATATTTATTACTGGAAAAAAAACTATGAAATGAATGAGTTTGTCTTAATGGTGCCAGTAAAAAAAAAAGCAGATATATTAGCACACAATTTATTACAGTGGGGTCCGGTTGTAGAAAACACTGCAGGAATATCTGTACCTCACAGTGACGCCCTCCTGAATTCCCTCTCATTTCAGCTCCTCTGAATCTGTGCTCTGGTAAGTGCATGAATTGTCAGTCCTCTCCCTGCTAAGATTCATGAGTTCTCTCACGCCTCCTCCATTTTAGGAATGAAGGGGGTCGCCATGCCGCAGGCTCTGGGCGTGGTCTACAGCCCCCTCAGCCTGCTCCTGCAGAGCATCTCCCTCGCCTGGCTGGCGAAGGCGGGCGAGGAGGAAGAGGACACGTCCCTCCTGGACGTCTGCTTCGCCCTGACGGCCAATAAGAGCCTGGTGCTGGGGTTCCTGTGCCTGCTACACCCGGACGGGCCTCGGTTGCTGAGCGACGGGAGCTGGCACAGCGCCGTGTTCCTGGGGTACCTGCTGGGGCTGCTGCTGCTGGGCGCTCTGCAGCGCCTCCTGCTGGCGGCGGCCGTGCTGCGCCTCGCCCCGCTGGCCGCGGCTCTGCTGACGTCAGCCTACGACCTGGCCTCGCCCTTCGTTAGCCTGCTGTCGCGCTGAGAGCCAATCCGCTCTCCACCGAGCGATACGCAGGCCAGCCAAAGCGGCCATCTTGTGCCAGGGGATACCATCTTTGTCCCATAAGGCCTGGCCCAGTTAAAGGACCCTGCGGTGACCAATCATCATGAATATAAATGACATCCAAAAGGAAATTGAGCAAAGCAGGAAAAACTTTGGCCTCTGGGATATGAAATTATATGAACTTCTGAACTGAGAATCACTCCAAGCAGAGGGAATAAAATAAGTGAGGTGGTTCAGAGAAAACTTAATACCTGTTGTAAGGTATTGAAATCAGACGATGTCCTTCTGATTAGTCCCTAACACGCTGGGTACGTAGAAGGATTAATGACATTGTGAAAAGCTGTTTATAAACGTGGAACGAGACACAGGGGTTTGGGTCGGTGGCATTCTGTGCAAGCCCACGTCAGCACTTATCATAAGCAAACCGAGAAACGGTTTACCATGCCGTCGTGTTGTCCAGAGCTGCTGTTAAAGAACGTGAGATTAAACACAATTATCAACGTTCTCAATTATCAAAATGAGGGACTTCTATCACAAAATAGCTGCTTTATTAAACTTTTCATGTGCATCACGGCACAGAAGAATAAATACACTTGGTACAAAACTGCATGTTCTTTATACAACACCTTTATGAACCCATGATCATGAGTGTGTGAGGTGTGTGTGAAGTGTGTGTGAAGTGTGTGTGTGTTCAGCGGTCTGCATTAGGCGGGAGGTGGATGCCCAGGCTTTGGAGGAGGTTGGAGGCAGGTCCAGCCAGACCAGCCTGGGAGCTGAGAGACTCCAGCAGGTTGGTGACCAGATTCAGATCCACATCCAGGGGCAGGATCTCCTCTTCCTCACTGCTCCCGGGCTGAACCGGTGACTCTGCTGGACCCGGTCTGTTGCCGCCCTGCTGGAGAGAGTTTACAATGACCCACACGCACTCGGCTTCCTGTATCAGATGTTGCTCCAGTTAAAATCTTGTGAATGAAAAGAGAACACTGATGTCCCACTCACATTCTGAGTGAAGCTCTGTCCAATGTTGGTGCCCATGAGCTCCTGGTCCATCTCAGCCATGTATTTCTGGAGCTTTCCCAAAGCCTCTGCACCCTCCTCTCCAGCACGTACACCCTCAGGACCTCCACCCTCAGACTCAACCACACCTTCATCATCATCATCACCATCATCCTCATCATCATCATCATCATCATCATCAAGATCATCTGAATCCAGCTCCTGCTCTGGGCCTCCTGCAGGGTCAAAAACAGAGTGAATTTTAGGCAGACGCAAGACCAGGTAATATGATATGAATGGTTGCTATGACAGCACACAACCAGTAGAAGTGAGCTTCAGGGTGACATTACCTAGCAATCTGTCGAATGCAGCAGCCACGGAGTTTGGATCAAAACTGAAAGGTTCATTTGAAAGGGACCTGTAACCAAAAGAGGGGTTAATGCACCACACACACACACACACACACACACACACACACAAACAAACAAACGTACTTAATCTATAAAGTACTGTTTTAATTCCCCAATCTGCTGTAAAGATGAACAGAGTACCAGCTTCTATGCTGCATGAAGAGAACTTAATAAATGGCAGGCAGTGATAGCCTTACAGGTGCTTCTCAGCAGCACACAGCAAAGGAGATGGTCCTCCCAGCAGCCTCTGCTCCACTCACCAGGGCAGCTCGGCTCCCTCGTGCGAGGACACGGTGTTGATGAATTTCTTCATTCCCTGCGTCACCGCCACCAGGCTGTACCCAGACTCCTCCTGATTGGCTGTCTCTGTCCCGTCGCCTTGGTGAGGGTCTGAGCTGCACGCCCCCCGACCTGCTCTCTCCTCCAACAGACGCTCAAGGTCCTGTGGTGTCATGTCTAGCCAGCTGTCACCTGTGCACACACACACACACACACCAATTTTTAGTATTTTTTTCCCCCCGGTTACCTAGGATAAGCTTAGGGTGTGTATGTGCTGATCAGCTGGTGTGTGTTATGCATGTATATCACAAAGCCTGGTACACGGTAGCAGAGGAGAGTTTAATACCAGTCTTTTTAAAGTCTGGACACCAAGATTTGAAGCTTTGTGTGTGACTGCGGGCTCAGGAACTGAAAACTATGAATGAAAAATAAAATCAGATGGGAGCAGACCCTGAACATTCAAAATGGAAGCTTTGTGTGTATGGAGTCCCTGCAAATAAGACTCAGAGCTGGGAGAGATTCAGTTGCTCTGTACCGCCATTATTATGGCTGTAGTTTCCTGTAGGGCAAGTCATGTAGACACATGTTTTATCCATGTTTACCTACACACAGCTGTGTTTGAGTGTACAGAGCAGTAACAGAGGCTAATGGCAGACAGCTGGTACTTACTGTCCTCTGGAGGGAGGTGAGCCTCCTGTTTTCTGAGCTCCTCAAGGCTAAAGGGGCAGCTCTGTAAAACCTGCAGCACCTCCTGCCCTGGAGACCTTACACTGGAGTCACACACACACACAGGCAAATACAGAGAGTTAGTGAATGGTCCTGCTGGCTACAGTACATCAGATGCTGCTTCTAAACACTCTGAGGTTGAGTGGCCTGTGTGATGCTGACCTCTTCCTGCTATCCAGCACTCACACCAGCAGGTGGCGCTACTCACCTCTCAGGAGTGGACACTGACTGCCTGAAGAAGTTCTCTGCTGAAGTCATCAGCTCTCTGTAGCGCACAGATCCCACCATCTCCCCCTACCAGAGACACAGGAGCCATCAGCCAACAGGAAGGACGAAACAAGGAGAGGAACAGGAAGGAGGAAACAGGGAATGGAACAGGAAGGAGGAAACAGGGAATGGAACAGGAAGGAGGAAACAGGGAATGGAACAGGAAGGAGGAAACAGGGAATGGAACAGGAAGGAGGAAAAAGGGAATGGAACAGGAAGGAGGAAACAGGAAGAGGAACAAGAAGTCTCACTCTGAAATAATCGTTCTTCGTCAGACTGTCCAGGAACCCTTTCCAAAGGGGACTACAGCTAACTGGGGCATCCGGCTCAGTGGAGGGCTGGCGGCACTTTGAGCACAGGATCTCGAACCCGTGGGCCTGGAAAGATCCAGAACAGTCACAGACAGCCAGAAGGGGCGTGTGTGTGTGTGTGTGTGTGTGTGTGTGTGTGTGTGTGTGTGTGTTATAGTGGTGTGTGTGCATGTGTGTGTGTTATAGTGGTGTGTGTACATGTGCGTGTGTTATAGTGGTGTGTGTGCCTGTGTGTGTGTTATAGTGGTGTGTGTGTGTGTGTGTGTTATAGTGGTGTGTGTGTGTGTGTGTGTGTGTGTTATGGGGGCTCACCAGCTTTATGCCCAGCTCGTGGGAGTGGTGCTGTGGGTGTGTGTGTGTGTGTTATAGTGGTGTGTGTGTGCGTGTGTGTGTGTGTTATAGTGGTGTGTGTGTGTGTGTGTGTGTGTGTTATAGTGGTGTGTGTGTGTTATGGGGGCTCACCAGCTTCATGCCCAGCTCGTGGGAGTGGTGCTGTGGGTGTGTGTGTGTGTGTTATAGTGGTGTGTGTGTGCGTGTGTGTGTGTGTTATAGTGGTGTGTGTGTGTGTGTGTGTGTGTGTTATAGTGGTGTGTGTGTGTTATGGGGGCTCACCAGCTTCATGCCCAGCTCGTGAGCGCGGTGCTGTGGGTGTGTGGGGGCGGGCAGGGTGAAGCCACTACGCCGGTCAGGAGTGAAGCGCTGCTGCAGCAGCTGAGCATACAGGCACCTCGTGAACGTCACCTGCAGATACACATACACAACGCCTCTGTCACTGATCCCAGATCAACCACTGCACAGGCTCTGTCTGAATACCACCCTCAGAAGCAAGTAGAGATACCCATTTCACTGATCCCAGATCAGTGAGCGCACATGCTGCCGGAATATCACTCTCAGATTCATAGTACACTTAATCAACAGACATGTGCGTGGGAATGTCAGTGTGAGGATGGCAACGGTGGTGATTGTCAGAGTGAGGATGTTAACGTAGTAAATGTGAGTGTCAGTGTGAAGACGGTTACCATGGTGAGTGCGAGAGAGAGGGTCATTGTGAGGATGTTACCATGGTAAATATCAACATGCGATCGGTTACCATGGTGAGTGTGAAATGGACGTTACCATGGTGAGGACTCGGGTCTCCGGGGGGAAGGTTTGGAAGGTACGGCAGGCCTGCAGGTCCAGGGGGTCTCGCAGGTAAAAGGCGGACACAGCCGGGGCCAGGAGGTCTGGTCGATGGGCCAACACGCCTGCAATGCCCGCCGGTACAAAGCAGTGTGCATGGTGCAGGCCAGCTCTGATCCTCTCTGGGTACCTGGGCATACGGAACAGCCGGGTAAGGAGAGGACACACCCACTTCCCCTCCTTCTAACACAAGAGCTTTTCCAGCTTGTGGCCAGTGTACTTTTGTAGCTGCGACACATGATTTTATGGGCTCAAAACCACTCAACTCCATTTCAGTATTAGTTAGTTTCAGTGGGATATCTACTAACATGATATTTAAACCTACAACTTTTTAAATTGGGCATGGGCAACCACATATTCACAATACATCTGTTAGTCTCAGTTATGGCAGATGAAACTACCATAGCTATGCTGCTGCTGATCTTACCCTTGGAGCCGTTTTTCCACTGAGGAACGGATCTTATGAATGGCCAGGCATGCTTCTTTGTGGGTGGAGAGGAAAGCCAGGGCTTGGGTCAAACTAGGCGTGACATCTCGGGGTAGGCCAATGTCTACCCCACGCGAAGGAACGGGCAGGATGTGCAACTCGCCTTGGAAGAGAAACACCTGACACAGGACACAAAGAGCAGCGCACGGAGTTAGAGTCCAGGCCTTTCAAACACAGTTATATCATCCACCGTTTCCATTAGACAACGTTTGACCGGTTGACGGTGGACGACATTCACACGGACGCACCCTGTTTTCACTGCTCTCCGGGTTGAGCCACTTGGGGAGGTGATCGGCTGCTTCGATTAGAAGGAACTGGCCGTCGTTGTCCTCCACACTGAAAAACAACAAGCCAGAGGGATTCATCACCAACCATCATCCACAGCCTGAAACAGCAATAAGGGGTTATCCTCATGCTGTAATATTTTTGGGAGTTTAGCCTTATTCCAGGAAAAGTTATTAAAATGCCAGATATGAATTATCCTACAGTCTGAATAAAAAAAGGTTTAACTATCTGTTGTCAGTGTAAATTTCTTGACAGAGACATGACCATTTCTAGAGCACTCCTCAAATTGAATCTGCCTCAAGCAGTGAAAACTGTGAACCCTGGGTTTGGTTAAGCAGGTGCTCTGCGGCCTCACAGCATTAGCGTGGCTGTACCTGGCTGCCAGCTTGGGGAAGGTGCGTGTGATTCGCTGTAAGAGGTATACGATGAACCACTCATCCTCCACATTGTCCCCAAACTGTGTGTATCCTCCAATGTGTGCTGGAACACCACCTACAGGCAGCAAAAGAATAACAGCATTTCAAAACCTCTGCTTTCCATTTTTCCTACATTTTAAGGAGGATTTGAGCTTTACACATGCTGTGAATTGAAATGTCAGAATGTCTTGTTGGGACACACCATAAAATCAGACTCTTATAGACTTCAATCCGCCCCCATAGATTTTAGATTTTGCACTTTAATAATATTTCACATACCCTGCTTCAGAATCCTCTTGAATTGTAAAGATTTATTTTTATATTTACATTCTACTTATTTTTATATCTGTTTCTATTTTTAATATTATTCTTTATGTTGTCTGCATGCACCTACAAACCACAGCAAATTCCTTGTATGTGAAAACTACTTGGCGATTAAAGAGATTCTGATTCTGAAAATATGATTTACTGACAGAACTAGAATATAAAAGCAACAAAATTATTCTTTATGTGAACCTCCAATCGCAAGAAAAGTATGCATACAGAACTATTGCTAAGCAACAGAACACATTGTACTCCACCGATGTTGAAAGATAGCTGGGTGGAAATTCAGAATACAAAAGTTTTCAGGGTGTTGCGTTACCTTTCTCAGGGTAGTACTTTAAACTGAATGGCTGGTTTTGCCAGATATACTGAATGAGCAGCGGGGCAACCTCTGCCATGATCTCCTGTGCCATAGCCTGCAAGGTCTGTTCTCGCTTTTGCTCCTCCGATAGATCAGGTACAACCAGAAACAGCCGGTAGGTCACCGCATCCTCCATAACAGCAGGTCTTCTCAGGACATCCATAACAGCGGCGGCACGTTGTTCGTGTACCTACATCACAAATTGATTTGACATTATTTTACACAAAACGTCCAAGCAAGCAACTCACTTGGCTGGCTGCTTGACTTGATTGGTGAGTAGGATGAAATGTCAAGTTCATTTCCGAAATGGTTAAACAGAATAAACTGAGTAGACCTACTAGAAAATTACACGTTCGATATAAAATGTTGAATTCGTGTTGTTTCCGAATGTCAACTTAATTCTTCTGATTCGAAACGTCATGCCTGCGATACTGACATAAGTTAGCTAGCTAGTTAGTCAGTGTCAGGTAGTTATGCAGTACTGATCTAATTGGCTAGCAGTAGCTGCTTATACCTATTTTTACCTTGCTTGAGCTTCAATCTCACCTCTCGTGTAGGAAATGTTATATATTCGCCCGCCAGTTCAAAGTTTCTCCATAGAAGCAAAAAATCACATGGAAACGATTTGATACAGGAAATGTCCGCTCTCTATTTTTGTCCTCCAGGGGAAACACGTTCAAAATATCTCGACTCGGAAACAGATTTTCTCACTATTGGTTCCGACGAGCATTGAGAATATTAAACATAATAGAATTACTTTTATTTCGAACTAATAGAATTTGTTTATTTCAAGAAAAATAACAACTAATTAGCGACACATTTCAAATGCATGCATGCAACGACTGTTCTAGAGTTAATATAATCAATGTAACCTGATTATATTAACATAGACATGTACCTCTTAAAATTGTTATGATCCGTGTGAGTAGCTTTTTATGTCATAGTATGTATACAAAATTTAAGAAGCAGTTATATCACTGAAGGGTCAACTCAATTCCTCATTCCTTAAGCAGACAGTTGACGTAAAACTGCACAGAACGGATTCCTATGAATTAACTCCACTGGAGTTATCTCATGCACTGCATTTCCCGGCATAGCGTTGGCCAATTATTTCCAACGGAGGTTGGGATACTGAGTCCTTAACAAAGTCACCGCGACTTTTATAACCTTGACCAGGAACATATGACTGTCAAAAAAATACCTCTCCCATGAGCCATTGCGGTGACAAGTTGCGTATCCATGACAGCGTGGTTGTTGTTATTGTTGTGGCGCTAATCCTCAATGGAGCTTCATGGTTGTAAACATTTCAAATTATTTCTTTAGTTTTCTGTTTAGCAGTGAATTAAAAATAAGGACAACTTATTAATACAAAGGCATCTGCTTGTCATGTCAATGTACGTAAATCGGTGCACGTAACAGCTGTTTACTTTAGCAAGTTTAACTTGTCGGATAGGCCTCGGTCTGGCTCAGAATACATCTAGCTAGTTAGCTTCTCTAGCTAACTAGCTATCCGAAAGTTACAGTGAACGATGCTTAGCCCCTGGCACAAGAGTCATCTGGCCCGGGGATCTGAAGCAAGTCCGACGAGGGAATGCTCGAAAATAGTGATGAATCGATGAAAACAGACAGCAATTGCAAGGATGATTTCGCGATACACAAGGCGACCGGTGTCGCACAGTCTTGAGATGTGAGTATGCCTGTAACGTTATTTTACACTCATTCAGGGAGCTAACGCAAGACATTAATCTGCCCGAGCGGTAACATAACATTCCCTGGTTTCTAGCTAGTCTAGTTATTTAGATAACATCTCGTTTTGTGACATATCACCAGTATTTTACTTTCCTAGCCTAAATAGTCAGTTAGCGTCAGTAAAAACAATTGCAATCGTAGCTAAGCAAAATGATAGCCACCAGCGTTTGGTAAATTATAATTTCAGTCAGTGCGGTTACATGCATGGGTATCTATAACTAGCGAAGGAGCATAGCAAGCTGCGAATCTAATAGCCAAGACTATGATGGGAAAATAAAACATCACGACCAGCCAGGCGAGCAGAATTGAATTCAGTTCCATTTTCGATTATCTATCCGGGCCACAATTCGATCAGTTCAATTCTAGTTCCACCCACATGTTCCAGTTCTGATTCAGGGCTCGGATATTCCAATTCATTTTCAATGAATAATGTTATCTTATTTTGACGTGACTATTATTTCCCGACAACTCAATTGTACATCGAAATCACATGTTATTGTAGGTGTTAATGATTCAGACAACTGCATTACATTTACTTTCTTAGTACACTGTGATGTGTATAGTCTATGCTAGATTTACGTACGAGGAAATTACTATATCTGTTGGCCCAGTGTGCTGCTAATATGAAACATACAAATAATTGGCATCACAAAAACAATTATAAAACTTTGCATCATAAAATTCACATTGCATCATAAAACACCTGGCAAGTAAATATCAACTCTTTCATGGATTCTCCAAATAATCTTAAACATAGAATTTAAATTTTAAAACCAGCTGCATGAACCTCTACAGCCTGAATACTGTGCCTGCTATGCTCGAAAGCCTCCCGGTATTATATTAACCGCCCGGTAGGTGATACAAATCGCCGTTGAGGTGTCAAGGTTTCTAACAATGTATTAAGTCTGATACGGGAAGTATCGGTATGTATGTGTTTTGAGGCAGACAGTTTAACTAGAGTTTACAGAAAAAATATCACAATTTTACTTCCCTCTGCTTATTTACAATAACTGACGGTTGTTGAATCAGGCAGAAAAGAGCTCAGACCAAAACACATTTTCTGCTTGCTCATTGCATTTTTTGAAATCCTTTGGTCTGAGAGTTGTTTCCGTTTGTTTTTGGAGTCGCGGGATCTCGCGCACCAGTCTGGACCATCACCCCCTTCCTGAGGAGGCTGACGATGAGTATCTACCTCAGCATCTCCTGCACGACCTACAGGAGGTGCTCTCCACCTGCAACAGGTGAGCCACAACACGTGCCATGTCTCCGCTTTTTACCGCTTAATAATAGGTATCATTGTTAATGTGGTATTTCAATGGCTACCACTTGGATTAGTTGTACATGTTTTATAAATGAGACAATATTTTTGCTGCACTGTTCAGAGACGCTGATGACATACAATGTTTGGTGCCATATAAAAGTATCGCGTGTTCAGTTTGCAGTTTGCATGGGTTTTACCCCTGCAAAGGCTGTTTCAGAAGGATATAATTTCATTAGGAAGGCAGATTATCCGATTAGCTTTTAAACCTTAGTGTGTTAACAGCATTAGGTAGCATTTATCTGTTCATTTCGAAGGCTATCTGAACCCTGTCTAAACCCACTGGGTATTCTCAGTGTGTAGTGTTTTTATTATTATTAAGCCAGCTAGCTATGTCTAACTGATAAATAACTTTTGCAGAGACTACCTGGGGAATAAAAGTGGGTTGAGGATGCAAGAGATTGTGTCGGGGATTGTGCCAATCGAACGTGGGGGAAGATTAGGTTGTCGGTTTTTTTGGAAAGAATGTGCCCAGGCTTTCGGTTGACGTCCCTGCTCTTTAAAGTGCAGTGTGTTTTAATGCACCCGCTGCTTCTGGAATTTGATTGGTGGGATGTGCTCCTCTTCCATCCAAAAACCGTCCACAGCTCAGAGTCGTCCGAGGCTTCTGGGAGGTCGGGCTGCCCCACCGTCACCAGCGGCGACACGGGAAGGTCGTGGTTCGGGATTAACAGCTACACCGGAACTGGGGTCTCCACAGAGAGGAGCTCTGTGTTCTCCTGGGGTTATGACGTGAGTCTGACCCACACATACAGAAAGGCTAGCAACACAAGTCTCACCTGCACACTAACAGAAAGGTTAACGGTGTGTCTCACCTGCACACAAACAGAAAGACTAACCAAGCTAGTCTCACCCGCACACACACAGAGAGGCTAATGGTGTGAGTCTCACCCGCACACACACAGAGAGGTTAATGGTGTGAGTCTCACCCGCACACACACAGAGAGGCTAATGGTGTGAGTCTCACCCGCACACACACAGAGAGGCTAACGGTGTGAGTCTCACCCGCACACACACAGAGAGGCTAACGGTGTGAGTCTCACCTGCACACACACAGAGAGGCTAACGGTGTGAGTCTCACCCGCACACACACAGAGAGGCTAACGGTGTGAGTCTCACCTGCACACACACAGAGAGGCTAATGGTGTGAGTCTCACCCGCACACACACAGAGAGGTTAATGGTGTGAGTCTCACCTGCACACAAACAGAAAGGCTAATGGTGTGAGTCTCACTCACACACACAGAAAGGCTAACATACCTATAGATAATGTGCCTGCCAGCTAAAATTATATTTGTAGGATTTAAATGATAAAACAAGAGGGAAAATGAGTGGGCTGGTTACAGTGCATACAGGTTAATCACCCACTAAAAAAGAGTGTGATAAATGCGTAAACATGAGCATTTTTGAGCAGTTGGTTAAGTAGGGCATTGAAACCATAATGGAAAAATCTAGGAAGTCAACAGTGGCATCAGTCATTCTGGTCTGGCGCTAGGAGTGGTGATTAAGTAAGACTCTAAACAGTAATGCTTCAGTGAGAAACATTCCACGCCTTTAACAGCTTCTCTGTTGGCCTATGAAAGTCGAGTTGTGACATTTCATAATTTTTCAAAACTAGCGCAGTGCTTTCTGTGTCCGTGGGGGTGTCATTTACCCAGACGCTGCGCTGTGGATTCTTTGAACTGTTGTTGTAGCGCTGTGTTTCATAGCTTCAGTCGGCGAGCATCCATCACCCCCCCAAAACAAAAATCCAACAAACACCGTCTGATGTATTTACAAATAACTGTGTCCTCGCGTTGCCTTTTAAAGCCTCACGCGCTAGGACTTGTGGGAATTGTTTATGGAACCAGCCTTCGGTGAAAAGCAGCTGCTAATTATTGATCAAAGCTTTGGAAGGCGGAGCTATGCAGAGGAATTGGTGTTTGTATGTGTGAAAGAGAGAGAGAAAGAGACAGAGAGCGATGTCAGTGGAATTGGTGTTTGTATGTGAAAGAGAGAGCGATAGAGAGAAAGAGACAGACAGAGAGCGATGTCAGTGGCAGAGACAGGAAGAAGAATGGACGGCGGGCGTGGTCAGGGGTGTATGGGTGTGGGCACGGGCGGGAGCAGGGACAGGGACAGGGACAGGGCTAAGTAATCAGGTCTCACCTCCTCCGCCCCGGCAGGAGTTCGACAAGGCGGCCTCTCGGCAGGTGCAGCAGATGTTTGAGGAGATCGAGGAGGAGCTGTATGAGGGGCGAGGAGGGGGTCCGCTTCGGGGGCTGCAGGAGGAGTGTCAGCAGTGGGCCTCCAGGTTCCCACATCTGCGGTACGTCCCCCCCCCCCCCCTCCCCGTGTTCTCACACCTGCCGCTTTTCACCAACCAGGCTTCAGAACCGCGGCTTTTCACCTGTGTGTCTCTGTGTCCCAGGATTCTGGGGTCTCAGCTGGTCTGTCCCACTGATGAGGGCTTCCAGTGGTTCGCCACCACAGGCAAAGAGACGGCCACCAGCACAGCAGTCAAGGAGAGCAAAGACAGGGCCAGCACGGAGTGAGTGTTGCTCTCTGTCTCTGCTCACACACACCCTTCATTTGCCCTTCGAACAGCCAGGCAATAACTACAGGCTTGGGTCTAACCTCGGATAAGGGGACAACGTGGCTGGAAATCAGTGTTGGCCGATTTGTAAATAATTAGTTGATGTGTGTGTGTGTGTGTGTGTGTGTGTGTGTGTGTGTGTGTGTGTGTGTGTGGGCAGGTTGAGTGTTCAGGGCCGGAGGGCCGTGATATCCACCCCTTGCTTGGAGGGCTATCAGCAGCCTGGCTCCCCCACTGGCTCCGGGTTCGAGGACACGCCCAGAGTGATAGAAGCTGAAGGACTGATGGAGGAGTACTTGGCCTTCGACTGTCGAGACCTGTGAGCCTCACCTTCTGTCATGTCCTCACTCTGTCACTGAATTTACTCATCTGCTCAGAATGTCCTCACTCTGTCACTGAATTTACTCATCTGCTCAGAATGTCCTCACTTTGTCACTGAATTTACTCATTGTGTGTGTGTGCGTGCACATGTGCGTATTTATATGTGTGTGTATGTATGTGTGTTCGCACGTGTGTTTATGCATGTATGTGTGTTTATACGTGTGTGTGTGTGTGTGTGTGTTTTTTTACGTGTGTGTGTGTTTGTGTGTGTGTGTGTTTATACGTGTGTGTGTGTTTATACGTGTGTGTGTATACGTGTGTGTGTGTGTGATTGTGTGTGTGTGTGTGTTTATACCTGTGTGTGTATGTGTGTGTGTGTGTGTGTTTATGCGTGTGTGTGTGTTTATACTTGTGTGTGTGTGTGTGTTTATACGTGTGTGTGTGTGTTTATATGTGTGTGTGTGTTTATACCTGTGTGTGTATGTGTGTGTGTGTGTGTGTGTTTATACGTGTGTGTGTGTTTATATGTGTGTGTGTGTGTGTGTGAGTGTGTGTGTGTGTGTGTGTGCGCGTGTGTCTGTGTGTGTGTGTGTTTATACGTGTGTGTGTGTGTGTGTGTGTGTGTGCGTGCGTGTGTGTGTCTGTGTGTTTATCTGTGTGTGTGCGTGTGTGTGTCTGTGTGTTTATCCGTCTGTGTGTGTGTGTGTTTATCCGTGTGTGTGTGTGTTTATACGTGTGTGTGTGTGTTGCAGGGATGAGGAGTGGGTGGGCTCCCAGGTTTGGCAGCGTCGGCGTTGTCTGCCTCCAGTCTCTCCTTACCGCTGCCGGCAGCAGGCCGTTCTGGACCTGCTGTTTGATGACGTGTGGCGCGAGCTGATTGGCTGGATGGAGGAGCTGGTGCGACGTCACTGGGAGGGCTGCGTCTCGGGTAGGCCTTCGGTCCTGCCCCAGGATGACAAGATTGCATGGCATCCAATCACAGCAGGGCCCTAAGCAGGGAAATGGGCCTGTATCCGAAATCTTGCAGGGGCGGATCCCATATGAACCCAGCCAATGGTGTTGCTAATTGAGGTTGATTGACATGAGAGCAGTAGCTGCTTCCAGTGTGTCCAGTGACCCCCCAGTTGTAAAAACTGAGGGTGGCATTTGCCAAAGTGCGTCTGCATAGCAGGGGGACTTGCATGCCCAGCATTGATTGTGATGGCTTTTCTCCCTTTAACAAGATACCATGACCTGTGTAAGTGGCTGAAATTTTAAATGTAAGATGGGTGATGTGTCCCTTCAATAGCAGTGTGGGCTATGCTGTTTATCTTGGAGTGCCACTGTTAAGCCAGAGGACAGAGCGTGATAAACTCCAATTGCAACCAGCTTTGCGGCAGGTTAAACCCGAGGAGGACAGCCCAAACCACAGAAGTGTATGACAACTGGAACAACTGGTCCGTAATCTCACAGATTAACTGGCAGCGGTTTAAACCTGAGGTCGGTCACGGCTGGGAACCCGGTCACGTGACGTGTGTTTCCTCCCTGAACAGACGAGGAGAAGAACGCGGCCGCCCTGAGTCCCGCCCACCCCCACCCGCACAACCCCTTCCTGCTGCTGTCCACCCTGCCGGCTGTCCTGCCCCGTCTGGGCCACACGAGGGCGCCACAGCTAACCTCCAGCCTGCAGCCGCAGGTCAGTGCGGGGGGCAGGGGAGGGCTGGCGGTGGGGTCTCCATGGCAATAGAGCAGCTGCCGTGTTTTCCGTCGGGACACAATAATATCATATCTCACACTCAGCGAGGCTAACGGGGCTAAGTGGGTTAGCGTCAAATGTCAGGTTTTTATCCGTAAAGATGTGAACGAGGGCTTCGGTCTGTGCAAAGCACTCACTTTTGGGGGTGTCTCCTCTTCTCTGTTATCTCTTTTGTGAAAGAGTTGGGGGGGGAATTAGTGAGATTAGTGTTTTACTTTATCATCTGTTCCCAGGGTTGGGTCCATTCCATTACAATTCAGCCATTTCAGGACATTTTGAATCATAAATGTAAAATAGTTGAGTGAATTGAAGTGGAAATGACCAGTAAATGCCCAGGGCTTTGGGTGTGCGCTGCTGCCCAAACTCACAAGAGTCCTGTTAGCGCATACAGAGCCAGGGTCAGTGCCGCTTCTGTTCACCCAGCTCTGGAAACTAACCGAAATCCAACCCAGAACATGCTCTTCGTCAGACTTTACAGGCCGTTCGAGTTAAATCTCAATGAATTTCCTGCAACAATGACATTTAAATGGAGTTGAGCCCAACCCTGATGATGCGTTCTGCTCCCGGCGAGTCCGTCAGTTTGATTGGACGTCAGGCCTGGGTTGACGTGGCGGTGACGTAGCCGCGGTGCGACGCTTGCTAACGGCTAACGGCTAACAGTCTCCTCTGCTTTCTGCCCTGTCACTGCTCCTGTGTTCTCTCTGCTTCTCCAGGCTGCAAGGCTCATTAACTTCTGTCTTTCTCCTCTTTTCCTTCTCTTCCTTCTCCATTCTGCTCCTCTCCCGCCATTCCACTTTCCTTATATCTGTCCTCCTCTCCCTCGCTCCTTGTCTTTTTTTTTTCCCAAAGAGCGCAAAGTCGTGGGGCTCAAAGCACAAGTCCAGGCGGAAATCCAAAAAACAGAGAAAGCCGTCCACTGTATGTAAATCTGAGCGGCTAGTGGGGATGCCTTGCCAGCATGTTGTCCTAGCGTCATCATGCTAGCCTGTGTACAGAGCCATTAATACAGAGTGTCTCTTATCAACAGGAATGCTTTTCTCACACACTATCTCTCTGTTCCAACCGAAAGAAAAAAACAGAATGTTAAAAATGTTCTGCTGTACTTAATGTAAGATGAGGGATTGGGGTTATTTCACCTACTGGTTTTAAGGGCGTAACTTTTGGAAATATTTCCGAATCAGATTAAAATCTGATGCAAGTTTGAGTTCCTTCAGGATATTTGCCTTGCGACAAGGACATCAGAGATGAGGTCCTCTAAAATGGTCCACTAAAATGATCTATCAACACATTCCCGCAGTTGATTAAGATGTAAAATCAGTGCCATCATGATGTATAATATTGCATTGGATTGGGACAGCTGAACTGATATCTCTCTCTCTCCCTCTCTCTCTCAATGATGTCACAGTCCAGTCGGGTCCCAGTGGGAGGGGCTGCAATGCATCACAACCTCAATGACCTCATTGTGATCCACGGCATCCCCCTTCAACAGAGGAACCTGGGAGTGCTTGACAAAACACAGTATGAGCCTGTTAATGAAGCATTATTACATAGCAGCTTGTCAAAACACAGTATGAGCCTGTTAATGAAGCATTATTACATATCAGCTGGACAAAACACAGTATGAGCCTGTTAATGAAGCATTATTACATATCAGCTTGACAAAACACCGTATGAGCCTGTTAATGAAGCATTATTACATATCAGCTTGACAAAACACCGTATGAGCCTGTTAATGAAGCATTATTACATATCAGCTGGACAAAACACAGTATGAGCCTGTTAATGAAGCATTATTACATATCAGCTTGACAAAACACAGTATGAGCGTGGTAATGAAGCATTATTACATAGCAGCTTGTCAAAACACAGTATGAGCCTGTTAATGAAGCATTATTACATATCAGCTGGACAAAACACAGTATGAGCCTGTTAATGAAGCATTATTACATATCAGCTTGACAAAACACCGTATGAGCCTGTTAATGAAGCATTATTACATATCAGCTTGACAAAACACCGTATGAGCCTGTTAATGAAGCATTATTACATATCAGCTGGACAAAACACAGTATGAGCCTGTTAATGAAGCATTATTACATATCAGCTTGACAAAACACAGTATGAGCGTGGTAATGAAGCATTATTACATATCAGCGTGTCAAAACACAGTATGAGCCTGTTAATGAAGCATTATTACATATCAGCTGGACAAAACACAGTATGAGCCTGTTAATGAAGCATTATTACATATCAGCTTGACAAAACACAGTATGAGCCTGTTAATGAAGCATTATTACATATCAGCTTGACAAAACACAGTATGAGCCTGTTAATGAAGCATTATTACATATCAGCTTGACAAAACACAGTATGAGCCTGTTAATGAAGCAGTATTACATATCAGCTTGACAAAACACAGTATGAGCCTGTTAATGAAGCATTATTACATATCAGCTTGACAAAACACAGTATGAGCGTGGTAATGAAGCATTATTACATATCAGCTACCAAAACACAGTATGAATGTATTTTTAAGGCATTATTACATATCAGCTGGACAAAGCACAGTATTAGCTTGTTAATAAAGCATTATTACACATCAGCTGGACAAAACACAGTATTAGCTTGTTAATAAAGCATTATTAGTTAACAACTGCTCCCAAAACACAGTATTAATGTTTTAATTAAGCATTATTACATATCAGCTACCAAAACACAGTATGAACTTGTCAATAAGGCATTATGACATATCAGCTGGACAATATGTTAATACAACATGTTAATACAGTATTGTTACACAACCACTGCCAAAACAATGTGTTAAGCTTGCAGGGTGCGTTGTGGTGACTGTCTGTGGTCAGACTCCAGCAAGGAAGTGATGTTTTGGGGGAACCCCTCTCTGTGTTTCCCCCCCCCCCTCCTGTAAGGGACGCTGAGGACCGGGGATCCCATCGGCCGGGGTCCAGCATGGCCCCCTCCAGCAGGCCCCGCCCCCGCCGCGCCCTGGAGCTCAGCTCCTCCTCCCTGTCCCGCCCCCCGCAGTCGGCCCGCCGCAGGAACCCGCCCCCCCGCACCCTCCTCCCGCTGGTGCCCAGCCCCGCCCAGTCCAGCACGGCCGGGTCCATGGACGAGGTCATTCGCGGGACTCGTCTGTGAGCTATCCCGCTATCCCCGCGTTTGGGGCTTCTGGAAGGTTCTCTAAAATGTTTAGCCGGGGGGGGGGCGTAGATTGATGCAACGCAGGAAAAAATTGCATGTCATTGATTTGAATTCATGCCTCAGGGTGATCAGATATGAAGTGAGCTGAATTTGGAAGAATGAAAATAGACTGAAAGAAGCCAAGGCGGCTACATCTCTATGAACCTTGCTGTGAACTGGTGCTGAGAACTGCACTAAAGTAAGGCTCAGTCTAATGTAGTATGCTAGCGTAGGACAGGGCGTAAAGTAGGACACTAGCGTAGGGCAGGGCGTGAAGCAGTACACTAAGGTGGAGTAACTAACTGTCTTGGTGTGTGTGGTCATGTTTGTAACACTGTTGGATGAGTTTTATGTGTGGGATGAGTGGTCAGAAGCGTTCTGGCAGTGCAGAGCTATGCGCAGCGCCCCCTGTGGGTCTGACTGTATGTGGCGCCCCCCTCAGGCCGACTGCGAGTGACCGGCTGGCGTCTCCCCTCGTGCCCCTCAGCCGAAACACCCTGCTGCCCCCCATCGGTGCGGGGGACATGGAGCCCCCCCACACAGGACTGCACCCGCGCCCTGCACAGGTAACTTTGTGTGTGTGTCACTGGTAGCTGTACTGTGTTTTTGGGGTGTCCTGTTTTTGTGACTGCTGTTTTTGTGACTGTGCTGTTTTTGTGAATGTGCTGTTGTTGTGACTGAGCTGTTTTTGTGAATGTGCTGTTTTTGTGACTTTGCTGTTTTTGTGACTGTGCTGTTTTTGTGAATGTGCTGTTTTTGTGACTGTGCTGTTTTTGTGACTGTGCTGTTTTTGTGACTGTGCTGTTTTTGTGACTGCTGTTTTTGTCACTGTGCTGTTTTGTGACTGTGCTGTTTTTGTGACTGTGCTGTTTTGTGACTGTGCTGTGTTTGTGACTGTGCTGTTTTTGTGACTGTGCTGTTTTTGTGACTGTGCTGTTTTGTGACTGCAGTTTTTGTGAATGTGCTGTTTTTGTGACGCAGAGGCAGAGGGGACCCTCCAGTCGGGCTCACAGTGCGGTGACGGACGAGGCGGCCAGCCTGCTTCCCCGGGACAGACTACACCTGCTGGACGTCTTCTCCCGACCCAACACCACCCACACCTTCAGAGTAAGACGCTACACCAACACCACCCACACCTTCAGAGTAAGACCCCACACCATACCCCTACCCCAAGACCATCCACACCTTCAGAGTAAGACCCCACACCACACCCCTACCCCAACCAGCTGTGTTGAAGACCGCTGTTCTTTCTGGCTGTGTTGAAGAGTGTTGTTTTCTCTGGCTGTGTTGAAGACCGTTGTTCTCTCTGGCTGTGTTGAAGAGCGTTGTTCTCTGGCTGTGTTGAAGAGCGTTGTTCTTTCTGGCTGTGTTGAAGAGCGTTGTTCTCTGGCTGTGTTGAAGAGCGTTGTTCTCTCTGGCTGTGTTGAAGAGTGTTGTTCTCTGGCTGTGTTGAAGAGCGTTGTTCTCTCTGGCTGTGTTGAAGAGCGTTGTTCTCTCTGGCTGTGTTGAAGAGCGTTGTTCTCTGGCTGTGTTGAAGAGTGTTGTTCTCTGGCTGTGTTGAAGAGTGTTGTTCTCTGGCTGTGTTGAAGAGTGTTGTTCTCTGGCTGTGTTAAAGAGCGTTGTGTTCTCTGGCTGTGTTGAAGAGCGTTGTTTTCTCTGGCTGTGTTGAAGACCGTTGTGTTCTCTGGCTGTGTTGAAGACCGTTGTTCTCTCTGGCTGTGTTGAAGAGCGTTGTTCTCTGGCTGTGTTGAAGAGCGTTGTTCTCTGGCTGTGTTGAAGAGCGTTGTTCTCTGGCTGTGTTGAAGAGCGTTGTTCTCTGGCTGTGTTGAAGAGCGTTGTTCTCTGGCTCTGTTGAAGAGTGTTGTTCTTTCTGGCTGTGTTGAAGAGTGTTGTTCTCTGGCTGTGTTGAAGAGCGTTGTTCTCTCTGGCTGTGTTGAAGAGCGTTGTTCTCTGGCTGTGTTGAAGAGTGTTGTTCTCTGGCTGTGTTGAAGAGTGTTGTTCTCTGGCTGTGTTGAAGAGTGTTGTTCTCTGGCTGTGTTAAAGAGCGTTGTGTTCTCTGGCTGTGTTGAAGAGCGTTGTTTTCTCTGGCTGTGTTGAAGACCGTTGTGTTCTCTCTGGCTGTGTTGAAGAGCGTTGTGTTCTCTGGCTGTGTTGAAGACCGTTGTTCTCTCTGGCTGTGTTGAAGAGCGTTGTTCTCTGGCTGTGTTGAAGAGTGTTGTTCTCTGGCTGTGTTGAAGAGCGTTGTTCTCTGGCTGTGTTGAAGAGTGTTGTTCTTTCTGGCTGTGTTGAAGAGTGTTGTTCTCTGGCTGTGTTGAAGAGTGTTGTTATCTGACTGTGTTGAAGAGTGTTGTTCTTTCTGGCTGTGTTGAAGAGTGTTGTTCTCTGGCTGTGTTGAAGAGCGTTGTTCTCTCTGGCTGTGTTGAAGAGCGTTGTTCTCTCTGGCTGTGTTGAAGAGCGTTGTTCTCTGGCTGTGTTGAAGAGTGTTGTTCTCTGGCTGTGTTGAAGAGTGTTGTTCTCTGGCTGTGTTGAAGAGTGTTGTTCTCTGGCTGTGTTAAAGAGCGTTGTGTTCTCTGGCTGTGTTGAAGAGTGTTGTTATCTGACTGTGTTGAAGAGTGTTGTTATCTGGCTGTGTTGAAGAGCGTTGTTTTCTCTGGCTGTGTTGAAGACTGTTGTGTTCTCTCTGGCTGTGTTGAAGAGCGTTGTGTTCTCTGGCTGTGTTGAAGACCGTTGTTCTCTCTGGCTGTGTTGAAGAGCGTTGTTCTCTGGCTGTGTTTAAGAGCGTTGTTCTCTGGCTGTGTTGAAGAGCGTTGTTCTCTGGCTGTGTTGAAGAGTGTTGTTCTTTCTGGCTGTGTTGAAGAGTGTTGTTCTCTGGCTGTGTTGAAGAGTGTTGTTATCTGACTGTGTTGAAGAGTGTTGTTCTTTCTGGCTGTGTTGAAGAGTGTTGTTCTCTGGCTGTGTTGAAGAGCGTTGTTCTCTCTGGCTGTGTTGAAGAGCGTTGTTCTCTCTGGCTGTGTTGAAGAGCGTTGTTCTCTGGCTGTGTTGAAGAGTGTTGTTCTCTGGCTGTGTTGAAGAGTGTTGTTCTCTGGCTGTGTTGAAGAGTGTTGTTCTCTGGCTGTGTTAAAGAGCGTTGTGTTCTCTGGCTGTGTTGAAGAGCGTTGTTTTCTCTGGCTGTGTTGAAGACCGTTGTGTTCTCTCTGGCTGTGTTGAAGAGCGTTGTGTTCTCTGGCTGTGTTGAAGACCGTTGTTCTCTCTGGCTGTGTTGAAGAGTGTTGTTCTCTCTGGCTGTGTTGAAGAGCGTTGTTCTCTGGCTGTGTTGAAGAGCGTTGTTCTTTCTGGCTGTGTTGAAGAGCGTTGTTCTCTGGCTGTGTTGTAGAGGGTTGTTCTCTGGCTGTGTTGAAGAGCGTTGTTCTCTGGCTGTGTTGAAGAGCATTGTTCTCTGGCTGTGTTGAAGAGTGTTGTTCTTTCTGGCTGTGTTGAAGAGTGTTGTTCTCTGGCTGTGTTGAAGAGCGTTGTGTTCTCTGGCTGTGTTGAAGAGCGTTGTGTTCTCTGGCTGTGTTGAAGAGCGTTGTGTTCTCTGGCTGTGTTGAAGAGCGTTGTGTTCTCTGGCTGTGTTGAAGAGCGTTGTTTTCTCTGGCTGTGTTGAAGAGCGTTGTTCTCTGGCTGTGTTGAAGAGTGTTGTTTTCTCTGGCTGTGTTGAAGAGCGTTGTGTTCTCTGGCTGTGTTGAAGAGCGTTGTGTTCTCTGGCTGTGTTGAAGAGCGTTGTGTTCTCTGGCTGTGTTGAAGAGCGTTGTTCTCTCTGGCTGTGTTGAAGAGTGTTGTTCTCTCTGGCTGTGTTGAAGAGCGTTGTTCTCTCTGGCTGTGTTGAAGAGCGTTGTTCTCTGGCTGTGTTGAAGAGCGTTGTGTTCTCTGGCTGTGTTGAAGAGTGTTGTTCTCTGGCTGTGTTGTAGAGTGTTGTTCTCTGGCTGTGTTGAAGAGTGTTGTTCTCTGACTGTGTTGAAGAGTGTTGTTTTCTCGTTGCAGTCTGACACGCCGTACCGGCGCTCGTTCACCGTGCTGGACTCCATGGCGCAGGGACGTCCAGGGCGAGCCTCGGTGGGCACAGGTGGGCTCTCTCTCACCTGCTGTGTGTTCATTCTGTTTAACGTGCTTAAGCCTTAAGGCAGGGATACTCTGGCCCTCACATCCAAATCTGGCCCTCATTTTCTTTCCTCCCATGTAGTTATTTAAACAATTAGTGCCCCTGGTAAATGGTAAATGGTATATAGCGCCTTTATCCAAAGGCAATTGATGCTTCTCACTCACCTATTCATACACACTCACACATCAACGGCGATTGGCTGCCATTTAAGGTACCAACCAGCTCGTCAGGAGCATTTGGGGGTTAGGTGTCTTGCTCAGGGACACTCCAACACACCCAGGGTGGAATCGAACTGCTCTTTTCGCCTGAGCCAATGTTACCCCTGTGCTACTAATTGGCCAGACTGTTTTCACACCTGACTGGTAAACGGATGGTGGAAAACCAGTAGTTCTCAGCTCTCAAGGACCGTGATTTGAAGAACAGGGCTATAAGGTTACAGGGTTTTAAACTTTCTGAGAGCAGCCATTTTGGGCATGGAAACAATGACGAAATGGCAAAACAGTGACAAAACAGTGCAGGAACACACAAAGCCCAGTGTAGCGTATGCGCTGAACACGGCGTCTCTTCCCCGGCAGAAGCTCTGGGCATCGGGGTGACGGGCATCAGCCTGGGCATCTGCAGCTCGTCCTTCCTGGACTCGTTCACTCACCACACGCTCGGCCACTCGCCCATCGAGGACGAGGAGGAGCCAGACGCGCAGGCCCCGCCCCCAGGTGAGCAAGATCACCCCCCATTGGACGAGACATTGTTCATTAAAAAATTCTCTCAGGTCCAGACTCAATTATTTGCTCGTCGGGAGAAAATCAACTTGCCTCGGGATGCAGACGGGGAAGTGATTATATTTAATAAGGCGCTCATATTTAATGAGGGTTTCATGCATATGTATAGCCTCAGAAAGTAATTTCCCCGTTGTTTGTTGTGTCTCCTCCCCCCTGCAGCCCTCCTGGTGCCTCTGTCTGTTCCCTCCCGGTCCCACAGCCGGGGAGGACTCACCTCCCGAAGCAGCCGACCGGGGCTATAGCGCCCCCCGCCCGCACCCCGCCACACTGCAGCGCGCCCGAGCCAAGCCATGAGTGTGGGGTCCCCACACACCACACACCTCGTCCTGCAGCTCTTTTGTACTCCCACCGTTTGGCCAGCCCTTCATTTTGTTTTGTTTTGTTTTTTTTCCCAGAGACCTATTTTTGTATGTCGAGTTTCATCTTGAGTGGCTGCCAAAGACAGTGTGCTGTCTGATACTTCCATATACGCCCCGCCTCTCCCCATTAGCCTGGGACCGCCTCTCCCTTTTACCCTGAGACCACCCCCTTACCCTGGGACCGCCTCTCCCCATTACCCTGGGACCGCCTCTCCCTGTTACCCTGAGACCACCCCCTTACCCTGGGACCACCCCCTCCCTGTTACCCTGGGACCACCCCCTTACCCTGGGACCACCCCCTCCCTGTTACCCTGGGACCACCCCCTTACCCTGGGACCGCCCCCCTCCCTGTTACCCTGGGACCACCCCCTTACCCTGGGACCGCCCCCCTCCCTGTTACCCTGGGACCGCCCCCTTACCCTGGGACAGCCCCCCTCCCTGTTACCCTGGGACCGCCCCCTTACCCTGGGACCGCCCCCTCCCTGTTACACTCAGACGGAAGCCCTGCTGGGCAGCCATCTTGGTGAAGGGTCACCCAGCCAAGCAGGGCGTTAAAAAAGAGCCATTGTTTCCACACCCACAACAGCAGGACGCGCTGACCTCCGACCCTGTTTCCTGGTAACGATAAGCACACACTGTAGCATTTGCACAAGAGTAGCACATCTTAACGGAGCCTCGGGCCAGCAGAGAGGACCTGGGTTCTGTTGAAGAAATGCCTTTTACGACGGAATCCGGGCCCCTACACACGTGCAGGAGCACTGCCACTGTGTTGGGCTGGATTAATTCACACCGCTGCACTTTGTCAGTGCTCTTGACCTTTTAATCAATCAACAGTAAGAAATTAGTATTCTCGTCTCAATAAAGTATCAACATAAATACTTGATTTGTTATAAACTTGCAGTTGACTTAATGCCCTTCCTTTATGTATTTTGTAAAAACAAATAAACGTGTACAAACATTACTGGAGTAAATCCTGTTATTTTTATTTAAAGGATTCGAGCTGGCAGGTGGCAAAACAAATCTGGCAGCACACTGGACATGAGACGCAAATGTCTGCTTTTGCGTATTTAAGGGAACAAGGTGGTTTTAACTATACAAAATTAAAACAAGTACACTAAAATGTCCGCACTAAGTGCTTTACAAATGCTAAAAATATGTTTATTTTAAATGCAATAAAAGTAGCTCTCCAGGACCAGGGTTCTGGAGTATTTATGGAAAACAGTCCTCAAGAACGACTGTGTGGGGTCTATACTCAGTCCTACACATTTTACTTTTCAGTTACCTCAAAAAAAAAAAAGTTTATTTCCCAAAAGAAAATGAGTGTAAGATGTCAAACAGCTTATTATGCAAAGAGCCCTGAGCAGAAAAAAAAACAACCTCATAAGTGCTCATTTCAACCCTGCAGTAGCACCCGAACACAACACAGCTAGTGAGCAACACTTTACCTGCATTGCAACACGTGAAAAAAAATAAGCTACTTTCACATTTACAATACCCCTGTCTGAAGTGTGCAACTGTCTCGGGATGACTCGCGGCTGAATGAACATTTAATGCTGATAAATATTTAACCGTTCGATCCAGAACGTTCCGTCAGCAGATTGCTGCCGAGGGGTGATGTGAGAGGTCTCTCTGTGTGACGCTGGTGCATTATTCACAAAATGAAGCCTTTCTTCTTCACTTCTGCCCTCTCCTTCCCACGCTGGCCTTCCCTCCTTTTCCGGAGTTTTCCGCCTCCGGGTTTAACAGGAATACGTAAGTATTATATTAAGTGCTAAAAGTCCACCCCTGCCGATACGAAATGTCCATTTCCCACCTTGAGTGTCTGCACCAAGCTGTCTGTTGCGTTCACCCCGACCTCCGGCATGTCCTTGGCCTCCCGCCGTTCCCCGTTGGCCTGGTGACGCAAGCAGCGCGCGTGAGGCGCTTTCATTCTGTAAAACCTGAGCAAGCTGCAGATGCCGAGGTCAGTCACCACTCGAGTGTATTTCCGACCAAAACGTATAATGTTATGAGAGAAAGCTGCCATTTTGTTGCCTTTGCATGCCATCTCCTGCTCTCTGTCCTGTTTAGAAAATTTGGACCACACTATGAACAGAGATTCATTTTACACTTGCCAGCAAACTTCAGGAAGTTTAATGGTATGGAAAGGGTTCGAAACAGTTTCAAATAATCGTTTCAATAGAAATGCTCAATGCACTTCTTCAATATTTACACCAACAGGTGACTTCAGAGAGCATCACAGATGATGTGTGCGAGAATAAGCCTGTTAGGAGATTGGGGTTAAGTACCCGCCTATCAGGGTTCAGTTTGGGGCTAAGCACCTTCCTATTGGGGGCGAGCTTGGGGTTTGGTACCTGCCTATTAGGGTTGAGTTTGGGGCTAAGCACCTGCCTATTAGGGTTGTGTTTGGGGCTAAGCACCTGCCTATTAGGGTTGAATTTGCGGTTGGGTACCTGCCTATTAGGGTTGAATTTGGGGTTTGGTACCTGCCTATTAGGGTTGAATTTGGTGTTTGGTACCTGTCTATTAGGGTTGAGATTGGCTAAGCACCTGCCCATCAGGGCTGAGCGCCCTAAGGTGGTGCCCATGTGTAGCATGGTTAGCTCAGCTAGTTCGCTAGCATGGTGAAGTGCAGTGAAAGCGAAGGCTGGTAGCAGGTTATCGCGCGACAACACTCCCTAATGACGTAACCCTCAAATTCAAAAGAACGTTGTTGCCCTTGTCTAGAGGCGAGTTCGTCTTTAGCTGACTGGTAACGCGTTCGTTCCACAAATAATTTGGACAAGTGAGAGGCCGGGGTTCAAATCCCAACTCGGACTCAGGCAACTTCTCACCTGTTACACATGTCCCTGTGGTGCTGCAGGTAGCGCTGGCTCTGGGCCTGCGGCTCCTCTTCACTGCCCTTGTACTTCTAAATCCCAAGTTGTCCGTCAGAGTGATCTCAGACCCACGACACAGAGCACCACACACCAGAATGTCCACAGCCACTGGCTGCACAGTCGCTGCCAGCATCACCGCCTTTTCCTGCTTCAGTGGGTTTGTGGCTGTGAGGACTCTAATGCCCACAGGGCTTCAGGAAACACCATTTCAGAGACATGTCAGCACTGAAGGGCTGTGGTCAGGGGTTTCCGAATCGCTCCGTTCAGATGTGAACGGCGATTATGAATGTTTTGAAATCCACCCCTGCTTTGTAAACCGACCGTGAACAGTCGATGTGCCCCAGACAGGGACAGCACAGATAATTTTGCATTTTTGGAGGTCAGTTTAGAACCCCACCCCCACGGTCCTGGGCCAGGGGGTCCCCTGCTGATCATACACGGACCCCTGCTCTGCATTGGTTAGCATGGAGTAGGCTACACCATTCCCAACTGTTTAGCCTTTGTGTAGTCTTAACATTCTGAATACTCGCCTCGTCCTAGGGATAAAAATGACCCGCCTTCACTAAACCCCTAAAATAAAGCAGCTTAATTGAATTCTGAACCCCAAATCTATTTTGCATGAAGAAACAACCTGTCACTCCTCACAAACCTTGTCATCAAATTTCAAGTTGAAGAAAGATAATTTAGGGGGTTTTCTCTGGTGCTAAACATAGTGGCGGGTAATTTTTGACCCTTAAGACAACACAGGGTTAAAGCCTCTGCAGTCTTATTCATGATGCGTCTGAGTGGTTTTACGATGCGTTCTGATATGACTTCATCCGAATGCTAGTACTGTTCAGGCTTTAATTAAAGATGCCCCTCCGGGTAGTATTTTCTCATGCACCCAATCTGAATAATGATACTGAAATTGTGCTCTGGGGGAAATAAATACATTATTTTTTTAAATATATAATTATATATGTATAACGTAAAAAAGAAGACAAGTCTAATCAAACTGTAAAGCGATATACAATATTGTTAGTCTACGTTAGCTTGCATTTCGATGAGAAAATGTTTGCGTTCGTCGCAGTGCACATTTACTTATTTTTGCTGGGATATGCTACCTGAACAAGCTGCACACCAACACTGTCTCTCCCAAGGCATGCTGTAAGTGTCAGTCAATTTGGGGCTTTCATGTCAGAACAGCACACAGTATTTTTAAGCAGGTTTAAAAATTAGTTTTAATACGTGCATTTCAATAACAGGATATACGTTTACGCTCATACTTATTTTCTCGGTATTTCTCGGTAGAGTTCTTATCTTTCTGGGCTCTGTCTGGGTGGACCTGCAGAGACAATTTACAATACCCGTGACAATTCTCGGCGGAGGACACCTCCCACGTGACGCCCAGCACATCGTACAGGTTGGATGTCTTGAACAGGTCTTGGCATTGTTCTTGCAAACCCATTGCACACGATCTATAATGTTAAAATCGAATATAATCCGTCGGGCAACTGAGATGCTAACAACCCAAACCACCAACTTTAGGTAACTTGTGTCACTGTTGTTAGTTTAACTGCAACCGTAGATCATGGTAAAATACGTTTTTTAAAAATACGATCATACTATAAGTTTATTTTGCAACCAAAACATGAAACCTGAAATAGCAATATAAGGCTGTTATCGTCTCAAACCAAGTGACTGTTGGAGCAAGTGTCTGTAATCAAGTTTAATTGTGAAAGATGACAAAATGGAGTTTGCTAGTAAGAGGCGAGCTTTAAGAAAATATAATCAATGGATTTTACATGTCATGTCCTTGTGCTCCTTACAGATCAGCTTCTAGTTACTTATAACTGATTTCTTTTTTAAGGGGATGTAGTATAATTAAATGCACATGGTAAAGACACTTAACAATAATAAAACAACCATAGTTTTCTTTTAACTATTTATATTTAATAGTAAGGACCAAAGGGCTTTACAGACACACAGACACAACCTGTGCGATTAAATGGCACAACATACAGGTAAATAGGCATATCTGAATAAAGCCATAATAAAATGCTAAAACTACAAAAATAACTATAATGTAAGTGGACATTACAACAATAATTACTTTTCTTAAAATAAGAAAATAGCACATGAAAATATCCTAGTACAGATGTTGGGACATCTACTGAACAAGTTAACATAATAACAGTATCATGCATTGAACTGATGTTTTATATTTTCCCATTGTTGTTTGACTTTCAAAATGTGAGATGTATTACAGTTTCCTAACATACAAATGTACTTAATATAACATACACGTGTTTCTCGTTATGTAACACTTTATTATAGTCTACAGTATATTTACAAAGTTTTTTTGACATTGTAATGAGATTAAAACAAAGAAAATGTCATTAATGAAGAGCAATTTCGCGTATTTGTCAGTAAATGTTGGGATCGACTTTATAGAAAAGCTTGATTGTGGTTTGCGCGATTTGTTGGAATGTATATGATCTGTTTTATCGGTGTACTAAAGTGTAACGCGGCAATCTGCGGCAGTAAAGCGGACGACTGTCTCCTCTGCTCTCCCACACGCTAAATCAGAACAGAGAACACGTGCTGACTCGCTGCCGGGGTCATAACTCTGCGTCAGTCTCACTGCGTACCGCGACCTTGGTTCATCCATGATGCGTGTGGTCATAAAACCGTGCCCGGTATCTGCAGTGATTTCGCCTCCCCTGTATCAGCCCTCTGCTGCCTCCTCGCAGGTGGAGAATGTGCTTTAGCATGTGTGGCTAACTTAATCTGAGCTAAACTCAAGCTTTGTTGGTTGGTTGGCTTCAAGCACGATATAAAGAAGGGTTCAGACAGCTGGTATGTGGAAATCAAAAATCTGCGACAATAGCACACCAATAACAACAAAAAAAAGTCAACAGTCCACTGTCAGGGTGGCTGCTGCTGTGGCTCTCTGCCCCTTCCGATGGGGGTCAGTGTCTCTGAGGAGGAAACTGGGTAAGAAAAAAGAAATCAAAAACAGATACGAGAAGTTTCCACCCTCCCGTGGCTTTGATTCGCTTGTTGAGTTTGTCGTTTGCTGAGACTGCGGTAGGAGATGCTCAGCAGTCCTTCCTTGTGCGCACTGTTTTGCTGCGGTACTTGATGGGGATCCCCCAGCGTCTCATTAGATACACGTCGAACACGTAGGCCGCCCCGGGCTCCAGGCCTGCGATGGTGGCCGTGGTGACGGCTCGTCGAGGGTTCAGCTCCTGGAAGTACTTGCAGAGGACCTTCTCGGCGTCGCTGCGAGACTCCGGCCCCAGGCACCTGTCTTCGCTGGCTCTCTCCCCCTCCGCCTCGGCCAGCCTGCGACGGTAAACGCAGTACAGACTCCTCTCCTCCGTGCCCAGCCAGGCCAGAGTCACTGACCTGCAGCCCCGCAGCCTGTTGAAGGACTTGATCTGCAGGGTGGCTGGGAGGGAAGGCGGGGCCTGCCGGTGGTAGGCGGAGGAGACCTGCAGCTTGACGGCGGGGCCGGGAGAAGCCAAGCTCCACGGGGCGGGGGTCCCTCCCTCCAGGTGTATCAGGTACGAGGGCTTTCCCTGGAGCCAGACCTGCGCCACCTCCTGGCCCACGGACTGGGAGGCCAGGATGTGGCCCTTGTTGGAGACGGTGAGCTGGACGCCCTGGGCCCCGCAGCTCTGCAGGGTGAGCAGGGCGCTCCGCTGCCAGCCCTGGGGGTGGAAGCTGAAGAGAGTACCGCTCTGTCGCCCCTCCCCCTGGAGCGGCACCCACCGCCGCTCGCCCTCCCTCAGCTGGGCCACCGCTGGCCGCGCCTCCTCGTGCGTGCGGGCGAAGGTGCCCGTGTACGCCGAGCTGGTGCCGTTCCGCGCGTCTATGGCGAACACGTCAAAGTAGTACTGGGTGTCCGGGGTGAGCTCGGACACGGTGCACACGTTCTCCGCTCCCTCGCACACGCACTGCGGCCCTGCAGGGGTGTCCAGCGCGGGGGCGCCCTCCTCCCCTTCCTCGAAGGAGTCCCACTGCTGCCACCACCACTCCTTGAGAATGGGCCACGGCGTTGCCTTCTTCTTCCCGCCCCTCCGCTCCTTGGCGGCCTCCTGGGCGGCGCACAGGCTCTTGTAGTTGTGCTTGCGGTTGACGAGCACGCAGTAGCGGTAGCCGCTGCCGCCCGGCGGGAGCCTCAGGACCGAGTTGCTGGGCGACCAGCTGAGGGTGACGCTGGTCATGCCCACCCCCACCGTGTGGACGCGGGGGTCCGGGGGAAGCTCCGGGAAGGCCCCCAGGGGCTCGGGACCTTCCTGCAGGTACACGGACGCCCTGGTGTCCTGCTCCCGGGATTTGAGCCTGAGGATGTATATGGACGCTGGGCCGTAGGCCGGACCTCTGAACGTATCCACCTCGTTGCCGGTGTAGCTGTGCATCTTCACCTCCATCCCGGGCCCCCTCCACCACACCTCCGGCATGCTCTTCTTGGAGCTCCCTGCGGGGAGGGAGCAGTGTTTACTCACGGTACATTCTCAAAAAGCCTCCCTTGAATAATCCTCGCAAGGATTATACGAGGCGCTCAGACTCCGATTTCGCTTCACACGCACGCAGGATTGCTCTCTTTTGCAATGATAATTTTGTCACAGTTTTTTTACGAAATGAAAGGACCAAACGTTACGCAATCAAAGTGAATTGCTGATACTGGTAATGGGGACACTGTGCACCCTGAAAGATTTATGTCATCATAAGGCAGTTTCCTTCTGAAGAGTTTATCCCCCTCAAAATGTATTTGGAATAAAAGTGTGACTTGGCTTATAATGAGATATTTATGCAGATTAATCCGTTGTGCGATAAAGCGCTTTGTGGGAATGTTTCTCCCTGCTTTCTAATTACCGCTCAGATGGTTAAGCAGGTGAATCGCATTCCAAGTCATCCCATCGCAAAACCGGCGCTCTTGCGGTAAGCCGACCTGTTCCCCTGCGACCTGCCGACCTTGGCATCTCTCGCAACTCACGTCTCTAGCTCGACAGCGGCCTACGGTTTTCAGTGCAACGGGACTGGAAGGCTTTCCTCACGTGGGCTTACGTTGTACAACACATACATCATCTCGAAGTGTTAACATTAAAACTCAAATTAGACCTCACATAAATGCAGGGAAGCGGAGTTAATCAGATGGATTCTTCAAAATGGTCCTGAGACCATTGAGACAGTGTCTCTCATTATGTTGAAAACATTCCGGTGAGACCGTGACATTTAGAAATCTCTAAGTCTAACTCTGAGGCTGGAGACTAAGGAATACTTTGTTATAGCAGAGGTTCCACGTGCCAAACAACTGCAGTGGAAGTCTTTAGTCACTAATCCAGAGAGTTAAAGTGGAGTTGTTGTGTTGAGTGGCAGGTAATTCTAGGACTTTATAATACCTTTGGCAACTCCTTCTGGACTGGAGGAAATCCAGATATAAAAGTGTGGTGAATGTGGTGAACCTGTGATGGAGAATCTTTAGTGCTCTCCGTGTCATGACCACCGTCTCCACTCACAGTGCAGGTTCTTCAAGGGCTTGTCCTTTAGCGTCCTGGCGCTCAGAGTCCACTCGATGGGCACGTCGCAGGGGCTGACGGTGACCGACATCATGGGGATCTTCTTCTTCAGGGTGAAGTACAGCCTGTGTGGGGGAGACGCAAACCAGAGCAGGGCGGCTGGCTTCAGTGTGAGGTTAGTGTGAGCTTTGCCAGCACTGATGGCTGTGGCTTCACTCGATTCACTGCAATCTATGCTGAGACGCCCAGGGAGGCCTTTGGCTGATCCCTCGTAAGACAGGTCAATCTTTTCAGCTGATTAAATCCCAGTGGACTTAGATCATGTCTGGATCAACAATAAGGAGGTCGCCTTGTCTCCGCTGGTGGGGTTGCGTTACTCTCATAAACACTCTAACGCTATCGAATTGCCCTCCTCCATGAGCTATCTCATTTCCTCACCCAGTTTCAGTTCTTCACTTCCACATGCAGCAGGATTGGGGTCAATTCATTTCACCCAATGCAGAAAATTAATTATTTTTACAATTCAGGAACTGAACTGCATTTCTGTCTCTTAGAGAGATAAAGGAACAGGCTCCCAAGAGAGGCTTATTCTCTGTTTGTTCAGTTCTGGCTTGCTCAATTTTCCTCTTTACCCCTCAGCCTATATTTTCCATGTTATTCATTTCCGTGAAGAAATGGAATTTCGGATTGATTTTTCTTTTATCAGTGTTTATTTTTTTTAGGTTGGAACTGACAGGGTATTATATAATTATTCAGGTAAACAACCTCACTGGGGGATACCTGTGCCTATCCTGTCTAGTCCAATTCAGTCCAGTCCAGACTAATTTGGTCTGGTCCAGTCCATTGGCCCTTATTGGCCCTTATTGGCCCAGCCATTCCATACTCGTGTCCCCTTACCTCCTGGTCCGGTCCTTGGGTAGATGGATGGATGTTACCTGGGAGTCAAGTAACCAGGAAGTGGCCCTGAGCGGCACCTCGTTTTCGGGGGCCAGAGCAGAGGAGGGGCCACAGAGGAGGGCAGTGACCAGGCAGAGGCACCAGGACAGAGCCATCCCTGTTACCTGCCAGAGAGAAACGGACAGGTGAGTCAACAGCCTTGTCAACAAGACAAGCCTTAGTTCAGAGCTCACACAACATCTCAGTCCCAACACATCGCCTCCATTTAACCCCAACACATCACCTTCAGCTCAATCCCAGCACATCTCCTCCATCCCCATCCAAACACATCACCTCCATTTTAGTCCCTACACATCATCTTCGACTCAATCCCAGTACATCACCTCCATTTAACCCCAACACATCACCTTCTGCTCAATCTCAGCACATCACCTCCATCCCAATCCCAACACATCACCTCCATCTGAATCCCAACACATCAACTTCATCTCAATCCCAACACATTACATTCAGCTCAATCCCCACACATCAACTTCAACTCAATCCCAACACATCACCTCCACTCCAATCCCAACACATCACCTCCATCTGAATCCCAACACATCAACTTCATCTCTGTCCCAACACATCACATCCAACTCAATCCCAACACATCACCTCATGTCTGGAAACTTGTCTCTGACTGATGATTCACTCATACAAGGAAATGCTTATTTTTACTCAGAGAGAATTATTCATGCCGAGAATAAATTGCTATATTTCTCTGGGATCCTCATAACATAGTTTGACAGTTGGAGAGACTCACAGACAACTTTCAAAGAGAGCCAAGCGGGTGAGATATCACTCAGGAGTAAATTCCTTTGAAAATAAATCTATTTACAGCACTGGAAGTTCAACAGGATTTGTACTCTGAATACAAGTTTCTTTCCCCACTGCATTCAAGTCAGCAATTCTCCTTATCAGAGCAAAGTACACTCTTTATTTATTTGAATATGCTGGGTTTAATACAAGCAGAATTTTACTAACTTGGTTTCCAGAGGTAAAAGAAAAATCCTGTGCGGTTTACTTTCAAAAGACCGTGGCAGATTGGGATACATATTTCCATAGAGGACATGGGGTCAAAGCCACAGGCATTAAATCACCACTACACCCCCCCACCCCCACACCCAAGCCACTGCACCCATGTGCTCACAGGTTCAACAAATTGTCCCGGTGCACTAACAGTGATATCGGCGTAGCTTCATTGCCTCAAGTTCAAGTCTGAGTTCACAGCTCGCAGCAGCAGCTGTGATTACGAGTTATAGAGCATGTCATTATCCTTGAAAGGATGATGCCCGAGGAAGAGAAAGAAGAGAGGAGAGAGGGAGGGGATAGTGAGAGAGGAGAAAGAGAGAGAGCGACTGTGTGAGTAAAGAAAGGTAGGAAAACAAACAAACACAGCTGATTAGTATTTATCTCCTCACCGAAGTGAATGGGTCCTTAAAAAGCACACACGCGTGTTGCCAAAGCAATGAGAGACGGCCGCTTATTTACCCTCGGTGAAGAGAATCCGCCGCGATTCTGAGTCACGTTTGTTTTGTTTTTTATCGAAAACGCGCCTTGCATTAAATATGCACAAGGCTCCTCGGTAATTACAGCCGATTTAATTTTCATAAGCCGAAGACCCAGCTGTAGGCTTGCTTAACTTAAACAAGTCTATAAATAACCTCCTCTGCCGAGCGTGGGTGTCACCGGGTCTCTTCCATTAGAGAGCATCGCTTCATCGGCGCGTACGTAGCTTGTCGATATTTTCTTTAGATATGACCATACGGGGAAGCGGGGAGGGGGTGTCAAGTTGCGCTCAGTCCTCAAAGGGATCCCATCCCCCCCCCCCCCCCTCCCCATGAGTGCTGTGGAGAGATTAAATGCTATGAAGAAAGCCCCGTCCCAGCGGGATTTAGCTCAACCTTATCGCACTTCACCGCTACCTTCTCCAGAACTTCAGAGAGCGGCGGGGACACAGAGAGCCGGGTGCCGTTGAGTCTTTACGGGATTTGGCACGCCTGATTTACTCCCGTTTTTCCCATGTCCCTCTCTCTCTCTCTCCTTCCTTCGCTCTCTTTTTCCCCCTACCTATTCACTCACTTTCCGCCTCGCACTTTAGTCCACGGTACGGCAAGGACAGAGAGAGAAAGAGACGGGGGGAGAGGGTGAAAGAGAGAGCAGAGAAGAGGCAAAGAGATGACATGGGAAAAGAAGATAGGTGGAAGAAAATGTGCAGTTTGGAAGGGAGAAGGGCATAGACCATGTCATCAAAAACAACAAAACACTCTTTCTTTTCCTAAGATTTTACACACAAAGTATCTATGCACATAGCCATCTCTGCAAAATCAAAGCACAAACGCACAAACGCACACACAAATACACATGCACGCACATGTGCACAGACACACACACACACACACACACATTCACATGCACACATACACGCTGACACACACACACGCACACTCACGGGAAACTGGAAACAAGTTAAGATAGAGACATCAGAGAAGTAAGGAGATGTTGGTCTGTAACGCAACTTTAGAGCAGGAGTCCTGGCTCCCTTACCTGATGGGACGCTTGTCTGCCGCAGAGCAGAAAGATTTGGGGCTCTTCTCCAGTCCTATGGGCCAGTCCCCCTTCCCCCGGGGTGCGCCACGGAGTCCCGCGGAGCCGGAATCGGCTGTGTGTACACAAGTGTGCGGAGGCTGTCCCAACCCCCCGATCCTGAAGAGGCTGAACTGACTGAGGACGCTGTGCTAACAGCCTGTCCGGTGCGCGCGCGTGTGTGTGTGAGTGTGTGTGTGTGTGTGTGTGTGAGAGAGATAGCTGTGACAGCCTGTCCAGCACGTGCGTGCGTGCGCACGAGCGTGTGTGTGTGTGTGTGTGTGTGTGAGAGAGAGAGTACTGACAGACTGTCTGGCCTTCCGTTCGGATCAGATCCGTCTGTAGAGTGAGCGGGAGAAATCAAACAGAGAGAGGCGTGTGTGTGTGTGTGTGTGTGTGTGTGTGTGACTGAGAGAGAGAGGGAGAGAGAGAGTGAGCGAGTCAGTGACTGGCTGATTGGCTGACTGAGTGAGTGAATGAGTGAGTGAGTGAGTGAGTTTCAGGAGCTTGGAAATAGTAATATGAGGAGGGACGGGGCCGCAGTCAGAAGTGGTGACAGTGGAAGGGGAGGGGGGTGCTGGTGTGCTGAACCTGCTTGCTCGCCACGCTCTTGGGGGCCTGGACAGGGCAGGAACTAGGACCCTGGGGCATAGGGGTGGGGCGTTCTTCCCTGATGCACTTGCCATTGGCTGTGAATGTTCCACATACATCCATCTGGCGCCCTGTCACTCAGTGGGGGCTGATATATGAGAGAGATGAGAGGAGACAGGGTAGGGCTGTGCCTATGTCTGTGACACACCTGAACGAGGCCGCCCTCTCGCCCTGCGTTCGCGCCATGCTGATTAATTTGAGGAGCGCGTGGAGCGCCGGGGGCAATCGATATCCTTCCCAGCAGCCCCGCAATCTCACCTCGAGCAGCAGGAAGGCTGGAGCCGTGGTCAACCTGAGTGACCGTGTTCATTCATCACCACGTACTTCTACATTCCCACCGCTGCGAAGGACTCAGTCCACAGCCGAATAACATTACTAAATAATAATTCAGACTTCATTTGAACCCGACTGATGATTTTCATTCTGTAGTTCAAAAAAAAGATTTCTTTCTTTATTTTATTTTATTATTTCTTTTATTTTTGTTTATTTTTTGACAGAAACAATGGGGCCCAATATTTGTATATCTTTGTAATGTACCTGATTTATTGTCATTACATTCATCTGTCCTGGGAACTGTCTGAGTGCTTGAAAGTTATCCCACATTTTTCGGTCTTTGTTTTGGTGAAACTCTGTGTCCGCAGGCAAAGTCTTTGGCAGCTCGCCGAACAGGATCCACTCAAACTACCGAATTGGACCCGGAGTTTGTTTGAAATGTTTCAGCTCTGTCCAACTTTGCAACATCTGCAAAGTTTGCAAGAGGCTATCAAGCTGTCCCATGATGATGCTGATATTCCTGAGTGCGTGTCTCTTTAGTTTCCCTTTTCTTGTGGTCATCCAGGTATTATCACCAATAAAATACATTTCCCACATGCCCCCTGGCCTCCGGGAGTCCCGGACATTGACAGCTCCTCTCTTATGCTGTTCTTTCTGTGACATCAGCGATGGCCTGGATCTGTCTTTTGATCAGGCTGCATCTCCTCTCGTGTGCTCTCGTTAATAATTGATAAGCCAGCGGTTACTGGACGCCGCCAACCTCCGAGGAAAAAATTTAATTTAAATAATTGCATGAAAGAAACTCAAAAATTACCCGTTTATTCATAATTTATGGCGTGTTACACCGCATGCATAATGCAGAGGTCTTCTTTATTATGATCATGTTTTAAATATCGTGTTTTTCAGGCGAGGTCTCGTGCGAATGCAGGCGGTTTTTCAGTTTTCTTTCTCGGATTGGTGTGCTGCCATGGCACGACGGTCACTTTAGCGCGGGGCAGAGAGAGAGAGAGAGAGATAGTGAGAGAGGGCGATAGAGAGAGAGAGAGAGGGAAGACGAGCGCTCCGCGATTCTCCCCGGCCCACAACGGGTTAACAAGAAATCTTTATTTTTAACAGCATATCATCAGCGCCAGCCCATCTGCTCCTGAACTGCCTGCTTGTCTCCCGGGACACCGCATAGCACAATATCTCACCATCTCAGAGCAGGGGGCAGGGTGTGCGTGTGTGTGTGTGTGTGTATGTGTTTGAGGAGGGGGTCGGTGGCTGGTGGCTGGGGGCTGAAACGATCCTGCTGGGGATTGAGGTATTGGGGGAATTGGGGGCGGGGGGTGGGGTTGGGGTGTCCCAGGGAACTGAATGCGAATGTGTTAACGTCGTAGAGTCGTCAGGGGTGACCTCTGAGGGAGACCGCTCCCCCCCCCCCAGTCCTGAGGAGGCTTAATATTCCGAGCCCTTTCCAACAGACACCGCGCTCACACAGACTGTGCAAACAGCTTGCTCCGCTAGTCGCTCATTAGCTGAACACCACGTCCCCGCTGTGCACCATCTCAACCCCCCCCCCCCCCCCCCGTAACCCTCCACCCCGACCCGCCAGGCCGCGTCTCTATCAGCCTCCTGACTCCGAGCGGGAGCAACAGGACAGGGGGGGAACAGTGCAAGTCCGAACAGACGCTCCCCGGATCCTCGCGGCCTCCCCGCGGTCTGTCCGCGGTCTCCGCCATGTCTCTGAGCCAGCATCACGCTGCATATCCACGCTCTTTAATGCTCTGCTCCTGGCACGGTCAACGGCAGGGCTAATGAGACGGCTTTACAAACATCACCCAGCCTCCTCGTCCCGCCACGTCTGCTGTTAGTGTTACACACAGTGAAGTCAAGAAATATTTGGGGTGGGGAGCGGCATACTGAGGATAAGGAATCAAATTGTTTGTGTCTTCTCCACCAGCTGTAGTTAAAGTGATCTTACATAGTACCCACACGCTACTATTTGTCACAAAGACCGATTGGAACCACTCGAAGACACAGGGATGTAATAAATGGCAGGCTTTAATCATGGTTCCACAGAAGCAGGTCAGTGCACGGCAAGCAGGGCAATACAGGTAAGGCAGTTTCGTAATGGAGTCCGAGCAAGCAGTGTACAGTAGAGCAGGCAGGGCGAAGTCATAGAGGTCAATCAGAGGAGGACAACAGGCAGGAGAGCTGAAGGGGTTTGGAAGACAGGAGGGCTGGAGCAGGGCTAGGATGGAGACAGGACTCAGGAACAGGAACTAGGAAAGCAGGTAAGGAGCAGGAAAGACTAAATGCTGAGTATGAGGACACAAGCACAAAAGCAGGGCACAAGACCATCTGGCAACGAACAAGGAAACAGGTAGGATTATTTACACGACTAAAACAAGACAGCGAGAAACAGGTGAGATGATTACACGTGACGCAAAAGGGGAAACATGAAACGGAACATAAACACAGAGAATACTATAGGGCAGAAACACTGGACGAAAAACTGTCACCCTCTCCCCCAGCAGTGAAGATGTTACTGTGCATGTCACTGAAGAGCTGTGTAGAGGTGTGTTTCTTATGGTACCATCTTCTTTATCATTGGTACTTTGTAATAACTTTGGATGTGTGTACTGTGCTCTCTCTGTCATTGGTTCTTTGCAGCAATTTTGGATGCGTGACGTGTTCTCTTAACATTGGTACGTTGTAATCATGTTGGATGTGTGTACTGTGTTCTCTTTGCCATTAGTACTGTGAAATCCTTTTGGATGTGTGTAGTGTGCTTTCTGTAATACCTTTGTAATCGTATTGGATGCGTGTAGTGTGCTTTCTGTAATACTTTTTAAACATATTGGATGCGTGTAGTGTGCTTTCTGTAATACTTTGTAATCGTATTGGATGTGTACAGTACACACACTCAGTTTGTCGTGAGTGAGGGGTTCTCTCTCCACATCGCTGCTCTACACCTGTACTTACTGCTCGCGTGCGCTTCATCTCCCCTCAATCTTTCATGAGTTACTCTGCACTGCCCTCCCCCCTCGCTCACACTCATTTAGAGTGCATTCCCGTGTCCTCCCACTGTCCCAGCATGCTGTCGCTCTCTCTCTCCGTCTCCCTCCTTCCATTCGCTGCCCCTCGCACGCCCCTCTCTCCCGCAGCACTCTCTCCGTCCCCCTTTGGCAGTAGTGTTCGTGGGGCTCTCGCTGTGCTACTGCAATGCAACGACGCAATAGGGGCTGCAGGCTCAAGTCCTTGGTGGGAGACCGCAGTTGTAATTTGCTTATTCACTGAAATAAGCTCGCAGTATAAATATGTAACACTAAAGTGAGGTAGGCTTCCCTGAATAAGAGCCTCTGCTGTGTAAATTAATCATGTATCTACAGCGAGTCCCTCTAAGTGTCCCTCCCATCCGACACACTTTCGCTTAATCTCAGCAGTTTGCTCCTGCTTTCAGTGCACCCTGTGAAACACAGACACTGACCGTGAGCCACAGGAAGTAGGCCAGGCGATTTATTAGAAAAATAACAGTACCATGAATGGCAAAATGTTGTCAACAAGCAGTAATGTCATATTTTACATATCCAGCAGCAGCTTGCAGTGTGTACTTGTGAGACCGTCGACGGTCTTGTGAGCGACGGCAGAAAGGAGTGGCGAGCAGGTGTTCTTCACCGGTGGTTAAAGGCGAGGTATGGAGACAGGACAGAGCTTATGGGACCCCATCTTGACTGCTGAGAAAAAAAAGAGGCAGATTTATCGGTGAACGCTGGCTGACATGCAGGCGGAAATACATCGGTAATGATGTATGTCTAATATTTCATAGAAGATTAAAACGGCCAATGAAATTTGATTGCGGTTGCGGTCGGCGATGTGTGAATGGCGTACGGAGGGAGGGAGAAGCCTGCACTCACACATGAAGTCCTGGAACCATCTCTCTGAGCGGTCCACCAGACAGCCGGTCCATTCCTGCAGGGTCACCTTCCTGTTCCTGTCAGAGTCGCAAGACCTGAACACAAACACACACATGTACACATACACACACACACACACACACATACACACACCCATGTGCAAACACACACACACACACCCACACACATACACATATACACATACATACACACAGACACACCCATGTATACGCATACACACACAAACACACACATGTACACACACACACCCATGTACACACACACACCCATGCACAATAATGAACCCACCTGGAAAAAACAACAACATTCAATTCCATTCTAACATAATTATAGAATATTTTGGCAGGACTGTGTGCAGCTGTGTTGGTTGTGTTCTCGCTCCGCTGGAATTAAGGATTCCGTGTGGCTGAAAGCGGGGCGCTGCGAGACGACAGGTGATAAATAAGGGCATCATTAAGCAGGACGTGACATCGTGACTTTCAGGCTCGTGCAGACGTGGGGCTCGGCGCGGCACGCTTGTAACTGTGGAGACGGCGCTTTACGACTGAGGCGGGGGGGCGCTGGGGGGTCGTGCCGGCCGGGGGAGGGGGGCGTTGGGGGGGTGTTGGGGGTACGGCGGGGGGGCTCACCGGAGGAACCTGCGAGCGCAACGCTCCAGGGGCATCTGCTTGTAGCGCAGCTTCCTCAGGTCCCGGCGGCTGAGCTTCCCGTCGCCGTTCCGATCCAACTGAGCGAACCATCGCTGGGGGGCGGGAGGCGGGGGGGGGAGACAGGGTGAGAAGGGCGCTTAATGGAGCCGTGTGACCGGCGGGGGGAGGGAGGGACGAGCCGGGCGGAAACACGGCCGCTCACCCTCACCACCCCAGCGGGAGAGACGGAGCCACACTACAGGTGCTATTTCTGTCGCCCGCGAGAGCAGCCATGTCGCCATGGAGAACTGCGCATTAGTGGGTGTGTGGAGACACATTCGACACCACCGCCCCCCCCCATACCTGGGCCAGAGCTGTGCGTTGGGCGTGGCTCAGGCAGCTCTGTGGTGGGGGGGCCGAGGCGTGGGACCCCCCCATGCGGCTCAGGAGCAGGAACCAGTCCAGCAGTCTGTAGGGGAACTGCCCCAGCTCTATGTCTGTGCACACCTCCCGGGGCACTGAGAGCACAGACAACAGCACAGCCGTAAGCACCGAGACATGACACAGAGAATGAGCACCAGTCTGCTACCAGGAGGGACAGTGCCGTCGAACCCTTCAGTAGCAAATCCCCAACTGTTTCAGGTTTGAATGGATGAGAGTAATTAGCAGTAGCAGTAATTTCAAATATTAATGACAAGGCTAAGAAAGGGTGGCCAGAAGTCTCCACTAAAGGATCGCTTGTAGCTTTTTATCTTTAGCCGTCAGAAGCAACTCTAACAAAGTATTTAACCATTTTCCACACTTGAGACAATGCCAGGGTGGCATTTTCTGGAACCCCAGGCAAAGAAAATGTACAATTAAAAGGCCCGGTTTCTGTTTCACATGCAAACAGGGATCTTAAATATCTGAGGAAGGTGAACTGATTTGAACTGAACTGAATTTGAGTGAGTTCCTATGCGTCGCAGTCTGAAGATCATCTGTAGGGCAATATTGTGCAGGGAGGGGAGTCCGTACCAACGCAGGGACCCGTGTGAGCTATCCCAGTGCGACGCCTCTTTCGACAGGACTCTTTGCGCAGTAGGCATTCGCTGGCGTAGGTCTTCCCCAGTGCACTGCACACTGGCGCCCCCCGGCTGCAGACAGGTGAACAACCATTCCTACACATGAGTATTAACGCCCCATGCATGCACATGAATTGTTGACATTTATCCTTTGTGTTTAAACCAGAGATATTATTTCATGCTTAAGCAGTGCACAATGTGCTAATTTATCTTTATGGACACAAAATAAACACGGCTCAATATTCCGGAGCATTGAAGTGTGAAATTATGACATTATTAATAGATGTAATGCTTTTATAGTTTTCTGCAACATAAACATGTCTTGCCAATATATCAGTTTAATATTTTGCTGTTGTAATATCTTTCAAATTATGCACTGTGTGAGAGATTATGGATCTGTTTATTTTGGAATTTGCAATGGCCTATTTATATTTATCCTTTGTTAAAATATGCAAAGCCTTAATTATTCTCTTTCACTGAATTAATTTTTGAATAGCATAAAAAATGATATTTCTCTCTGTTTATATGCAGTGTATTTCCATAATCTCGCATGCAGTCCTGCTGGTAAAACACATTCACGTTAAAGTTTGCGTGTGGCCACTGATTTTTTTTAGTTAGATGTGTTCCAGTGTGATACCGTCATCGCTATAGTGCTCAGTCTGTCTGATAAAAGCATGACGATCCTCTTTAAATATTGATATATGATTTGATATTCTGGTTGTTTTGCTGGAATGCTTGTTGTCCCTGCCTTTCGTCATCACTGATCCTGTGTCTTGGAGGACAGACAGGCCTACACACTGTGTGTTTGTGTGTATCGGGGCAATTTCACAATATCTCTGAGGTGACGATGATTCATCATCACTGGAAAACAAAACCCTAAAAAACATTTGCTCAATCTCTAAGACCTGAAACCTCATATCTATGAAAGGAGATACTTTTCCTATACTGGACACTTGGATGACACACGGTCATATAAAACACGCTGTATGTTCCTGTGAAGGATGCGGGAGCAGGGCGGGGTTCCTTCTGCAGGAACGGAAGGAGGAACGGGGGTCTCACCGAGGACATGTCTGGGGACATACACACTTGGGGACCAGGGCTCCGCTGCCGTCCGTGACCACCTGACACCAGGAGCCAATGGGACTGTGACACGTCATGACATCACACAGGTCCTCTGAGAGAGAGAGAGAGAGAGAGAGAGAGAGGAGAGGGGGAGAGGGAGAGAGAGAGGGGGGGAGTGATAGGGAGAGAGACTTTTAAGCACAAGCTAAAATATGTCAAAAATATTTCAAAAAAGCTTAGCTGGAGAAATGACACATTTAGCTGACTCTATGAAAAGTGATGGAACTTTTCACAGCACAAAAATTCTGCATGCATGACTGCAAGAGAGCCAAGCATTCTATAGCCTATACTTAGCCTATTCATTTATTGTCTTACATTCCATGAAAAGTTCACAATTGCTTCTGGCTAGTTGGGCTTGTTTAAGCCTCTGTAAATGCATGAATAATAAAGTAATATACATCACCAAAAGGACCTGTGTGTAGAGCAAATTAAGTAAGTAAGTGGTATAGTTGAACACATTTAAACTATAGGAGATTATTCATTTGAATTTGATATGCAAGAGAGCACTTGGCAGGATTGCCAGAAAACCAAATAATTGTGCAAAGACTGCAGAATTATTGTACTGCGGTGCCCCCAGAACTGCTCCCTCCTCATAATTTTGATTGGTATTTATTTATTTTACAACCAGACATTGTCTAAAAGAGTAGGGGTAGGGGGGACGGGGACGTGATTGGATCATTTATCACTGATCCAGGGTCAGTTTTCCCAAACACATTATTGACATTGAAAACATAAGATGAATAATCAAGCTGGATCCAAATCAGCTCCATTTCACTATTATGAAAAAAACTGAAATTATGGCATGTCAAAATGATCGTACATTTAGGGTTTTTCAGAATTATTGATCGTACATCGTACAAAGGGCCAAACTACCGTAGAGATACGATAATTATCTTACATCTGGCAATGCTGGTGCTTGGCCACAATGCAGACACTGTGTGGGCGCCCCCTTGTGTGCATGTGTGAGGACTGCAGTTTGAATGATCAGTGATGTAGGCGGCTACTAAAATAGCACATCTTCCCGGCAAAGTTTAATTCTGCCCATTTTAATCAGGTGATTCATCGGGCCATTGAAACAGGAAGACAAAAACAATCCTGGCACTCCACAGAGGAGAGGACAAAGTATGAGACAGAAATACACTTCTTTCTGCACTGCAATAAATAGGGAAACTGGCAGGGAATTATTTGACAAAATAATAACAATATTTTGTTTTGAGAGGGAAAGAGAGACAGAGACCGAGAGAGAGAGAGAGAGAGAGAGAGAGAGAGAGAGAGAGAGAGAGAGAGAGAGAGAGAGAATCCCAGTGCAAAACATCAAGTAATTTTTAGGGGTGTTTTAGATTTATGAAAAGCAGATGTGAATCGTTCATGCACCACATATGTTTGGAATAGAAAAGTTCAACAGTAGAATTCCTAGAACACAAACACCATCCTCCAATCAGCAAATACAGTGGTGTCCGCTCACAGAACAAGACATTGTTGAGTGGCACATACAGCCAATATACAGTAAACCCAGTAGCCAGTTCTTTAACTCCCAGCACTGAATGCAGACAAGAACGAGGCCAATTACAGTAATCAATGAGCATACAAACGAGGGCCACTGAAATTATGGATTGACCTAAAAAAATCTGACCCCTAAATTTCATCACCAGCATTGGCAGCGAAATCCCAAGAGTTAAGCCAGGAAATGAGGTCAATCTTCCAAATGTCATGTGATCGCTGATACAAGCCAGCTTACGGAGAGCTCCATTTCAGCACAGAGAGGCCAATAAACTATTTCATACAGGAAGGAAAACAACGCGACATCATCTAATGGGCGACATGCCCAGCAGCACAAAATAAACACGAGGAAACTCATATTAAACTGCGGCAGGCTGCGGCTTCTGCTCTAACAATAAAAACAACATATTTAACATTTAACATACTAAATATGACTATAGGTTGCTCTGAATAAGAGCATCGCCTAAATGCTTAAATGTAATCTCAATGTCACATCTGTGGTCAGAATGACATTAAAGACAAACAGACACAGACCAGATAGACAGAGTTTTACTTCACCACAAAAAGTCAGACAAACCTGCTTCCTAAAAACATAAATCACAAAAATTCTCCCACTATCCCCTGCTCACAGATAATTTTCTCCTAATACTCAGGGTCTATGGTGTTGGCAGCCTAACGTATTGTTCCTAGATAACACATGGGGAATGATGGGTGACAGACCCACAAAACAAAGCAAAAGCAATCCAAACTTTAAGGATTTCAGGACTCAAATAATTGATATAAATATATATTAAAGCTTTTCAGTTCAGTTTTCCTCATTATGAATGATGAATAATTAGTAATGAAGAAATCAGCTTTAACATACATGACATACCTGCACACCCCACCCACCTCCACCCTGTTAATATTCAAGTGCCACTCACAAAGCCATTATTGCTTCATGTAAGCTGCATTGGAACACATGAATATGCGATGTATTCATATCAGTCGGTCTGTGTGCATGAATGCTAACGTCACTCAGTCAGTGACATCAGAGCTCACCTGGACTGACCCGACCCAGGTATGGTCGCAGCCTCTCTTCAGCCAATCGCTGCTTTCGCTGGGCTCGGCCTCCCTGAGATACACAGTCAGGATATGACACACATGTTCATACACATATACATACACATACACACATAGACACACACAGACAGATGTACACAGAGAAACTGATGCACAGATGCTCACACATACACAGACGTACAAACAGAAACCCACACACACACAAACATACAAGCACACATGCACACCTTCTCTTGCAACCACACACATACACACACACACACACCCCCAAACAGATGTACAAACAGAAACTCACACATGCTCAGACACACACACACACATTTGTGCGCAAATACACACATGCTCCCTCTCTCTTACACCTGCTCATATACGCACACATACACTCACACACACACGCAGACAGATGTACACACAGAAGTTGACACACACATGCTCACACGCATACACATGTGCGCACATACAGTGGTGTGAAAAAGTGTTTGCCCCCTTCCTGATTTCTTATTTTTTGCATGTTTGTCACACTTAAATGTTTCAGATCATCAAACAAATTTAAATATTAGTCAAAGACAACACAAGTAAACACAAAATGCAGTTTTTAAATTAAGGTTTTTATTATTAAGGGAGAAAAAAAATCCAAACCTATATGACCCTGTGTGAAAAAGTGATTGCCCCCTAAACCTAATAACTGGTTGGGCCACCCGTAGCAGCAACAACTGCAATCAAGCGTTTGCGATAACATGCAATGAGTCTCTTACAGCGCTGTGGAGGAATTTTGGCCCACTCATCTTTGCAGAATTGTTTTAATTCAGCCACATTGGAGGGTTTTCCAGCATGAACCGCCTTTTTAAGGTCATGCCACAGCATCTCAATAGGATTCAGGTCAGGACTTTGACTAGGCCACTCCAAAGTCTTCATTTTGTTTTTCTTCAGCCATTCAGAGGTGGACTTGCTGGTGTGTTTTGGATCATTGTCCTGCTGCAGAACCCAAGTTCGTTTCAGCTTGAGGTCACGAACAGATGGCCGGAGATTCTCCTTCAGGATTTTTTGGTAGACAGCAGAATTCATGGTTCCATTTATCACAGCAAGTCTTCCAGGTCCTGAAGCAGCAAAACAGCCCCAGACCATCACACTACCACCACCATATTTTACTGTTGGTATGATGTTCTTTTTCTGAAATGCGGTGTTACTTTTACGCCAGATGTAATGGGACACACACCTTCCAAAAAGTTCAACTTTTGTCTCGTCAGACCACAGAGTATTTTCCCAAAAGTCTTGGGGATCATCAAGATGTTTTCTGGCAAAATTGAGATGAGCCTTAATGTTCTTTTTGCTCAGCAGTGGTTCTCTGCCATGCAGGCCATTTTTGCCCAGTCTCTTTCTTATGGTGGAGTCATTGAACACTGACCTTAACTGAGGCAAGTGAGGCCTGCAGTTCTTTGGATGTTGTTGTGGGGTCTTTTGTGACCTCTTGGATGAGTCGTCGCTGCGCTCTTGGGGTAATTTTGGTCGGCCGGCCACTCCTGGGAAGGTTCACCACTGTTCCATGTTTTCGCCATTTGTGAATAATGGCTCTCACTGTGGTTCGCTGGAGTCCCAAAGCTTTAGAAATGGCTTTATAACCTTTTCCAGACTGATAGATCTCAATTACTTTCTTTCTCATTTGTTACTGAATTTCTTTAGATCTCGGCATGATGTCTAGTTTTTGAGGATCATTTGGTCTACTTCACTTTGTCAGGCAGGTCCTATTTAAGTGATTTCTTGATTGAGAACAGGTGTGGCAGTAATCAGGCCTGGGTGTGGCTAGAGAAATTGGACTCAGGTTTGATAAACCACAGTTAAGTTATGTTTTAACAGGGGGGGGGCAATCACTTTTTCACACAGGGCCATGTAGGTTTGGATTTTTTTTCTCCCTTAATAATAAAAACCTTCATTTAAAAACTGCATTTTGTGTTTACTTGTGTTGTCTTTGACTAATATTTAAATTTGTTTGATGAGCTGAAACATTTAAGTGTGACAAACATGCAAAAAAATAAGAAATCAGGAAGGGGGCAAACACTTTTTCACACCACTGTACATGCTCCTTCTCTCTTACACTCGCACATATATGCACACATACACACACACACACACACACACAGACAGATGTCCACAGAGAAATTCACGCACACATGCTCACACATACACATACACATGTATAAACAGAGACATACACGTGCGCATACAATAATGGGCTACTGTACACAGAAACCATGTACATTTAGCCCTCTTGGACTCATAAAAACTCCACTAGAGTCCCTTGGTGTGTTGTGTTATTTATTTCTCCGCACACCAGTTTCTAACATGCTTCTATTTGCGCTTGGCCTAATTTCTGTTCTTGGGTCTATCCTGCTGTGCTGGACCTCCACTGCAATGGTTGCGCTCTTCTTTGTAGTGTTTGCCAGGCATCTGTCTTGGGCCAGCTTTACACTGATGAGAAACAGACCCTGACCTGTTTTGAGGGTAACTGTAAGCACTGCTTCATATAGCCTTTACTGCCACTACACATCTCATTTCAGTAACCGTTGGGGCATACAGGGCTTGTTTAAAAAAGCTTAAATCACATTTAATATGAGGCTTAGGCATACGCACATACAGGGACAGTGAGAACCCCGTGGGTGTTCAGTGCCCTCCCAGCCAGTTTTCACTGTTAGATGGACTGCAGTTTGTTGACTGTTCCCGAGTGTTTGCACCTGTCTGCTCACCGGGGCTATTAAATATCATAGCAGGTTTTACACAGCACTGCTGCCGCGGCGATCACGCCTGGCGGGGGCCACTATGCTGACATGTTGCCAGGACGACGCCTGGGTCTTCCATCTGTAGCGCCGGCCACTGCCCAGGGCATGCTAGGAAGGGATGCGACCTCCTTCTGCTTCTCCTAGCTCACAGTGTGAGTCCAAGAGGCGTGAGACAACGACAGAGGTGACATCTCCACCTGTCTTTAGCAGGATAGATAGGGGTGACCTTTACGGCTATTCACAGCTGTGGTCAACAGCCACAAATTGCGTTTAAAAGACAGGCGCAGTTGCGGCTGAAATATGAGTGCAGCTGTGTTTCAAATATGGGCGGGGTTCCGTTAAAAAGGTGGGTGTGCTTCTGCCTAAAATATGGGTTGGGTTCTGTTTAAAAGGTGGATGTGCTTCTGCCTAAAATATGGGTTGGGTTGTGCTTAAAAGGTGGATGTGGTTATAGTTCAACTATGGGCACGGTTCTCTTTAAAATGGGCGTGCTTGTGCTTGAAATAGGGACAGAGATTTGTTCACACGATGGGTGTGCTTGTGCTTAAAATCTGGGGGGGTCCTCACCATGCCCGTCTCAGGGCGCAGTGCCAATGTCACTAGGATCACCAGGCGCATGATACAGCGCATCTCTCAGGACAACCCCAGATCTCCAGACAAACCTGCAGAGGGAATACAGGACTGTGTACAAAGCACCTGGGAATCCCTAATTACACTGTTTCATCATCCTCATCACCATCATCCTTATCATCTTCATCATCATCTTTACAATCATCATCAACATTATGATCATGATCTTCATCATCATAATTTTCATCACCATCATCCTTGCCATGAACATCAGCACTACCATTATTATCATTATCTTCATCATCATCATCATAACTACCACCATCGTCTTCATCACCACCACCACCATCAGCATGATCATCATCATCATCATCTTCATCACCATCAACATCAGCACTACCATCATCATCATCATCTTCATCATTGTCATCATCATCTTCACCACCACCATCATAATCATCATCACTAACATCATCATTGCTGTCATCAACATCATCATCATCATCATCATAATCATCCTCATCACCACCATCATCATCAGCATGATCATCAATAACATCATCATCACCAGCACAACACCGCCACCATCATCATCTTCTTCATCATCATCCCACCCAGTCATTCTAGTTACTCAACTTTTGGAAGCCCATAATTTTATGTTGTTGTTTATTTTTTATTTAATTTGCAACCAAAGGTTTGAAGAAATTAATTACATTAATCCAGTCCATTTAAAACAGCATATTTAAAAGTCAGGGGGAAACATTTGATTTGCTTGTAAACATTTTAGGGAGTGATCCAAAAAATGTTTTAATGTACATAATATCATCTTCTACTCTGATGCATTTATGGAATCAGGAATAATACACATATATTCATGTCTTCATGCGACAATGTAACAAAAATAATCACTCAGTATGGAAGTCAGGAGGCAATTGCATTAGTTGGGATTGGACTGGTCAAGTAAATGATCCCAGTGGGGACACTTACCCGGACTTTCTCTTACTTTTCCGTCTGTTTCTTTCTCTCTATTTTCTTTTCCTTCTTTCCTTTTTATTCCAAATGCACCGTCCCCTCTCCTCGTATTGCTCCCTCTTGTGTTTGATTGACAACTCTTTGCCGTCTCTTGATTTGTTTTTTTATTATTGTTTTTTTTCATTACATTCCTTCCATGTCCTCAGGTCTCTTCTCCCGGTCTGTTCATTCCGCGTTACGCAGTGCTGATTTATTCCTCTACCTCTCCCCCCATCCTCCTCAAACACAGAGGGAGCCAGGAAAACTCAAACTGACACAAACACAACGCAGATAAAACGGCACGTAGTCTAAAAGTGGAAACGCATAGTAAAGATGAAGTACAGACCGGCACCTCTGTGTTGTGACTGTGTTTTTCCGGCAGGGAGGAGGGAATTGGGAATTGTTTTGCCGAGCTCATGTGCTCTTCTTGGCCAGCTAGTCTGTGCCTGTGGAGTGAGGCCAACCTCAATGTGAAGCAGCTCCTCTTCTGTCCAAGAAAGAAAGGAAGAAGATGGTCTGCTGTGCGGAGGTGCTCACCTGACTTTTTTTAGCTTTGCTGGAGCTCACCTGGAGCCTGTGGCATGAAGCAGGATAGCTGAGCTAGTCGGCTAACTGTAAATCACAAAGCAGAACTTTTACTCAGTTGTTTACTTACAGTCATCCTGCTTCCTGATATAAGCCCCTGATGTTTCAGCTCTTCTCTCCAGAGGTATGAGAGGGCCTACTTGAGCGTTCACACTCATATGTGTCAGTCGTATGCATAACCTGATAACAATAGTGCTATATAGCAGAGATTGCAAAGCCAGCACCTCAAATCACTGAAGTATACTAATGATAAGCAGGGGAAAATATTTTAAAATAAGGAAAATAAGTTTTGTGGGTTAAGATTTTGATAGTTATATACTATATATCTGGATGTAGCATTGATAAAAGAGGAAATGTGTAGTTCCCCTCACTGTAATATTTGCTTTGTGTTCACAGTGCTTCTCTGGAAATGGACCACGCAGACAAAAATAGGGTATGCGCTACATAAAAACAACATCACACAAACTTAGAGCTGGAAATAATTAAACACTGCCATCTTGTGGTCTTGAAAATGGTAACACATTACATGATGGTTGCACATTACATGAGAGAAGCACAATATGAAAGTTAGATCCAATTAACATTTTCTTCTTGCTTCTTTCAATTCTCTTAAGTACATATATGATCCATAAAAACCCCATCACTTAAAAAATAATATCTTCTCTCTCATTTGAATAAGATTCTCTGTCTTCCTCAGTCTGATTTTCCCTCAACAGATACGAAAGCTCTCAAATTTCTCTCATGATTAAAATTTCATGCCCTCCTGTCAGAGTATCTCCCAGACCAGAGCAGAACAGTGCACATGAGACTGGAAACGCTCTCTCTTTCTCTCACTCCCCCCCCCCCTTGCACCCCTTATCGTTTTCTCACTCTGTCTCCCTCTCCCCGCCCCCCCCCACTACTATTACTACTACTACTGCTACTACTACTACCACTAATACTGCTGCTGCTACTGCTACTACTGCTACTACTGCTACTACTACTCTACTACTACTACTGCTACTACTACTACTAGTACTACTGCTACTACTACTACCACTAATACTGCTGCTGCTACTGCTACTACGACTGCTACTACTACTACTACTACTAGTACTACTGCTACTCCTACTGCTGCTACTACTACTACTACTACTACTTCTATGCAGATCAGCTTCAGTAAGCTACAAGAGAGTCAGACATGCAAATCCGTCAGAACCAAACAGCCAGATAAGGTCATCTGCACGATTTACCGCACATTCTGTTTGGATGTTTGAGTGAGTAATGTGGTTCAAATACCATCAGTGTGATCTCCTGATATTACAATCCAGCTGGCTGTGTGACTCAGATGCCCCCTGGCCCTTAAAGACAGCCCGAGCACTGAGAATAAAAATAAAGAAATAAATAAAGAAATAAAAGATGGCTGAATTAAATCTAAATAAGATACATTGGGAAGCTACCAAAGGGTATATGATTATATAAGGCTCCCATTGTTTTGCCTTTTATGTGACTGCAGTTCCCATCTATCCAGTCCTGATGTACTTTCCCTGCATCAATAAACCAAAATGAAAAGCAAGCAATTTAAAAGCCTTGCTTTGTATTAAAGCTATTGCCTCCCAAACCAACGGGTCCTTCTCATGTGTGCATGAACTCAGAGAAAAAAGAAGAACAAAGTATCAGGTTTTTCACATTTACTTGTTGCTTTTTGAATGCATTCGATTTTATTGAAAATATGGAGGGATATATCCAGATGTGCATCTATACATTGCTATCTATATATGTTTTAATAACCAGCTAATGGACAGAAGTGGTACTGTCACGAATTGAAATGTCTCATTTATAAACATTCAATAAATGAATGATCAATTCCTTACTATATGTAATTACGTGCGCGTAAGCGTGAGTCCGGTGGACGCGCGCGTGCCAGCGAGCGGAAACATGCAGTGACGTCGCCGTCAGCTGTGGTTGTGTGTGAATGAGGGGTGTGAGCCTGTGGCCGTTGGATGTACCGGTACAAGGTGGAGGAAAAATTGTCAACAGTTATTTACCTTGAAGCTTGTGGTTACTGTGAAGGTTATGATTGGCAAAAGCGGAAGACAGGTGTGACATTTCAGAGAGCAACGCCATAAAACAACGGACCAAAGTAGCTATCTAGCTAGTTGTACCGTACAGAAATGAAGAGGCTGAAATGCAGGTGATGCTGACTGTTCCGCCCTGCGATGAGGTTAGCTAGCTCTAGCAGCTAATGCTATTGACGGAGAGGAAGAGGACGCTGGAACTGGGCAGATCCTGCTCTATCGCTGAATGACCTCATTATTTGGACGTTATACGTTTATTCCCTCTGAAGAACAAAGCAAGAAAATTGAATATGTGGCGCTGCTTTCACAAGTATCCTGTCCATAGCTAAAGGTCTTATAGAAGTGGTTGTGTAGCTAATACTGCGAGTGTGTGCCAACGTTAGATTTTTTAGAGTTAACGGCAATGGTAGTGAGAAAGTTCGCTGTTAGAGGCTGTTTTCCGCTTTTTGAAGATAGATAGCCGAACAAGGTTGAGTTGTGGACAACAATCTGTGGCCTGCGAGGATGAGCTGCATTTTCCTAACTTGTTCGTTAGCTGGGTCGGCTATCTTGCTGAACTGAAGAAGCTGAACATACTGTACTGTAACGTAGCTGGACAGCTAAGCGCCAGCCCCTGTGCAAGGAAGGAACCACTGCAGCTGTCCTCTTGGGTTCGGGGATGTGATGAGCACGATTATCTGCAAATAATTTATTGAGGTAAGCCGCTGTATTTCTTATATTCGAGAGATATCTGCAGACGCTCATGTGTGATATCATACTTTTTCTAGCGATAACTAGCAAATACAAAATGCAAGCGAGCAAAAACACTTTGAGCTATTACTCTGTGATTCTGTACAATAACTTTTGCAGGCCTTTACGATGTTTGCTGTATCATGCATTGCACAGTTTTGTGGCTTGATAGCGTAATCATAGGTTCTAAGCTCTAGGAAACCCTTGCCACAAAACCGCACATTTACGGAAGTTGGCTGCTGGCTATCTAATTGAGATAACTATGGGTATTCATCATCAGATACTGTTTGATGTACGATACAGCTATGTGCCATTATTTCACATTTAAGTTACACTGTGACTGGATCTAAAATAAAAGCAAACAAACAACACTTTATGGTGCCATTATTACAGTGCATCTTTCACTGCTCACTGTATGGCCAAGCCGCTTTATGTGCTGAGTTGAATCCAGTATGTCGGGGGGTTGTCCTGTTTCTTTTGTATTGACCCACTGTTGCGTTTCTGTCACATTAGAGCGGTTTTAATATGGGCATACTGATGGAGTGCGTATTGTGCACTGTTTGCTGTTGTAAAAACGTTCAATAACTGCTCTTTTAATACATATTCTTTCTTTGCGCTTGGAAAGGCTAGGCTACGGTACTTACTTATAGCCTGTGGGTACGTGATTCAGAGTCTGGAAATAATTGGTGCCTAGGCCAATGTTTATTCTCTGTGATTTAAGCCTATATGCACTATAAATAAAAGCCATAATATTATGTAACCATAATGTTTTCTTCTGAATTAAACGCTCTTTGTCATTTAGACGTTCTCTAATACAATGCAAATTCCTGTCCAAAGAAAACGGTATGGTTTGCATAAACGGGAGACCTGGCTCAAAATGATGTCGGTAAATTTCAGAATGTTCACCCATTTTGTCTGCACAGGCAGTCCTTTCTGGCCTTATCAGGGTTCACTCTGTCCTCAACTTTTTGAGTTCACTAGTATAGGTAAAGTATCCCTTTGTAATAAAAGCGTTGCATTTTATGTTCTGTCTCCATGCTCTCGCAATGCAGTGTGCGTTTTTACAGGCTTAGGGAACACGTTGGTGTCATTTGTTATCTTCAAATTCAACAAGAGACATGATTACCTTGAAGTCTCCCTGCCATGTGAGCTGATCTCACCCTTAATGCTCATAAAGGCAGGGGTGACACTCCATCCCGTAAAGCAAAGATAGGCTACTCAATCTTTCCCAGAAAGGGCCGGTGTGGGTGCAGGCTTTTGTTCCAACCAAGCAGCTACACACCTGATTCAACTAATCAAGGTCCTTAGCAAAGACTCTAATGGCTGATTAGTAGAATCAGATTAGTAGCTATGATCCCTGCAGTAAAGAACTTTCATTTTCTAATTGGCACCACTGAACTCTGCCTGGTTTGAGGGGTGCTTCCGCCTTGTTGGCGATCTTGGCCTTGGCAGTGTACCCTTTAAAAGCTGCTGACTCACCCTTCCTTGGTGGTTCCAGGTGATGGCTGTTCACACATCCCTCTTCAGGGTGTTGGCCTGCACCAAAGTGCACTGCACCTGCAGGCCTGTATGGCTGCCTGGTGCCAGGGGGTTAACACTGGTACAGTGTCTGGGCATGTGTGTGCTGGGCTGGGCTGGGTGTGTGAGAGCTGGGCTGGGCTGGGTGTGTGTGAGAGCTGGGCTGGGCTGGGTGTGTGTGAGCTGGGCTGGGTGTGTGAGAGCTGTGCAGGGCTGGGTGTGTGTGAGCTGGGCTGGGCTGGGTGTGTGTGAGAGCTGGGCTGGGCTGGGTGTGTGTGAGAGCTGGGCTGGGTGTGTGAAAGCCAGGCTGGCTTGAGAGGGCCTTCCCTGCTGACATGGCAATCGCTAATTTATAGCTTTAAACTCACAGAAGCTGAGAGCTTTTGCTGCAGTGGTCCCAGCTGTGTGGGTCTGTAGGGTTTGTGTCTCAGTGCGTCAGCTCTCTCTTTCTCCCTTCCTCTCTCTCTGTCTCTTTCTTCCCCTCTCTGTATTGCCCTCTCACACTGTCACTGACACACACACACACACATACGCACACACACACACACACACACACACATAGCAGCAGTTGCAGTGGCAGAGAGAAGCCCACGTGTGTAATTATGCAGCTGTGCGCTGTGGGAAGCTGCCGGTTTCAGCACAGTTTGACACTCGCTATGCAGGATGTCCAGAACATCGCCGTGATTACTGGGAACACACACACACACACACACACACACACACACACACATATCGCAGCTGTCAAACTGCCTACCTGCTTCGCCCACGCTGCACAGCGGTGGTAACGGCTGAGGAAGCTGAACTTACGGCCCAGTCGCTAGGCCAATCTACTACTAGCGTGTACTGACTAGTTCGTTAGCTACACTAACAATGCTAGCGCTACTTAGCCAGGTAGGCTACTAAAGACCCACACTGTGCCCCAGTTTATCACAGTTTATTCCTTCAAGTTCTACCTTAAAAAGTGACAAGAGGACTTTTTAACGATGGGAAGCATCGCATATCAGCGACGTTAACTGGTGCGGATTGTGTTGCTGTGCTGATAGTCACAGGGGCAGATTGTGGTGTTGTGATGTTAACAGGGGCAGTGTGCGGAGCTGTGCTGATAGTCACTGGGGCAGATTGTGGTGTAGTGATGTGGACTGGGGAGGTTTTTTGGGGAAGTAATAGTCACAGAGGAAGTTTTAAGGGTAGTAGCCTATTACTGGTAATGAGCCGCCTGAGAAATCACCTGTGTGGAAATGGTAGTAGCCTTATGAGGGACGGACAGATTAGCTTCCCCAGTTTGGCTTTAAATCAGTGGGGAAAAGTGATTAGCTGTCTCACCACGTCTCTTAATACGATTGATTATTAGCTGCAGCTTAAGTGTCACTTTTGCCACTGATCCTGTTGCGGCGCTTTGTGACAAAGGGTTTCTGTCTGCAGTCTCCTGTATTACTGGAAGAATCGATGGGGGCTGCTGTATGTAGGTTGTGTCATTGAGAGGTGGAATGATGACGGTATTGGCCAATCAGAGTTGAAAGGCGTGACTCACTGGTACATTAAATTAAACTGCCTGTGACCCCTGGTAGGGAGATGGAAATCATATTTAAATTTCATCATCTGCTTTGCAGGCTCACGCAGCCTCAGCAGGGCTCTGCATTGCTCCCGTTATTGCTTCTTACATTGTGTGCTCACTGGAAAGAATAATAAAGGAGCGCATCAACCCAGTGGGATGCATTAATGCGCTCCTAAAGTTTTCAACTTAGGACACAATAGAGCCCAGCTCAGGATTTTCAGGGTAGGTTCAGCGCTCAGCTCTGGGACCAAGTGTCCACTCTGACTAGGAGTGCTCTGGGACCAAGTATCCGCTACGACTGGGAGTGTTCTGGGGCACTGTAACCGAGAGTCCAGTTTACCACTGCATTCACTTCTCCCAGTGACATGCCCAGTGCTGGCACAATCCCAGTTAGAACCACAACTCTCTTCTAGTCAGCTTTGATGATAACAGCTTGTGGGGGAGGGGGGTGAAAAGGAGGAAACAGGGTGTGGCGTTTGGTGTTACTGATGTGGTATTCCCTTCCCTGGAGGCTCTGGTAGGAAAATACAATAGCCGGAATCAAAGCCAGTTAAAAGGCAGCCATTTCAAACCATCTGAGGACTTTGGGTTAACCTTTAGCCTTTAGCCTTCTTTTGCCAGCTTATCTGCCACGTGATCCTCGGTGCGCTGGCTTCACCCACTGAGTGATAAGGGAGGAATCCACACTGGCAGAAGGGTTGGCTGCCTGTCCTAGCCAACGGTTGACAAGGCAAACATTTGTGTGTCAACAGGGAAAGACTGCACATCTTTAGACAAATAGAACTTGATAGTACTTGATGCGCTCCTTAAAGACGCGTTAAACATTGACATTGATTATGGAAAGCCAAGTATAGTTCATGCACATCACAATCAGGAGAATATGGCAGAATGTATCAAGATGCTCTGGAAGCTTCCATTAAAGGCCACATCACAATCTCATGAATACGGTTGAACGTATCGACATGCTGGGAATAGTGGAAATGTTGTAGCGTGACCAGTGCCTTGAGGCCATATGCCGATATGCGAATCTGCACACAGTTCCCGCATTGCTATTGACAGAGGTTATTTTATGCACATTTTTTAAAGATGTTTCGGCAACATTGGCTCTCCATAGTCTGGAGGTGTGTCCAGACCCCACACCATTGCGTGAAAGGATTTCTGGTAAAATTGGTCAGTACTGTCTCCTGTGAAGCCATCCTGTCTCTATCCGTAATGGTCTGTGGTATTTATTATTCAGAAAAAAAACAACACGTTTGGGTTTTTGGCCATCTGAACATGAGCCACAAATGCATGCAGAGAGATTGACGGAAGGGGGAAGTCAATCTCACACAGCTGCTAAAATTGCAGTATTGACTTTATGGATCTGCTGGTGCATCTTATAGGACCCAGGCAGCTGTGTTCCATACTGCATTCATAGCTCAGTGGTTCCCTCTGCACACAGATAGCAGCAGAATGTCTCTTCTTTCTTGTAATATTTGCATGATATTTGCATGCAGATATTGGCAACTTTGACTAAAGCATGAAGTGAGAACTGAGGAAAACTTGCCACATATTGTTTATGAAGCCTATTAACACACTGCAAACACCTTTATTGGAACACTGGCTTGTAAATACAGTATAAGCTGAGAGGGGTTGCCAAGCAGCCAAAACACATCTAAGGTAAACACGATATACAGTCTATACATTGTGTCCCACACAAGTGGAAAGCTTGAGAATTATGCAGAAGAGTAGACAGAGAAACAGAAGAGGAAGACATCTGTTAGGTAAGGTAAATGGTAAATGGCTACATAACTACTGCTATTGCTGTCTTTCAATAAAACTGTAATGGAAATGTAAATTATGAATTAGATGGTATCGGGTTCAGAGTATTATCATTTGTTTATTGTGTTTATTACTTTATTGAAAGTAAATGTTCTAGTGTTTACTGTATATGCCATTATGAAATATCCATTTACGTAAATTCAGCAACTATTTAAAATGCGTTCAAGCCAGGTTTTGCAGTAACAAGCCAGGAAATCTGGATTCATGTGGTTATTTCTTTTTGTCAAATTGGTACGTTGTGTTTATCAGAACATACTGTTTTATGATACATTTTGACCCTGATTAAATGAACAGTTGCCCTTGACTCACAATAAAATTGATTAGCTTGATTAGCTATTCAAGTTCATTGATTCGCATTTGCCCGTGCCAGTTTGTTCCAACGATCAGGTATCGCCACAGTTATCTTGCCAGACTGTGTTTGTGATGAAGAATACTGAAGATGGAATTTTATTCTCAGTAAAAGTTCTGTTGAAATGTTAATTGAATCCAGGCAATTGTATCTGCGTCTGTGACCTGGATATATCGTGATAGCTCAGTGCAGTAGTAGAGTGCAGTCCTGATGTGTGTCATTATTTTTGTCTGGGCCAGTCTTTGCAGTGAGGGGGGGGGGGGGGGGGATTTTCGGGGCAGAGAGATTTGACTCATTTCTCACCTTTCTTTGACTCATTTCTCACCTTGGACTGTGAACTCTGTCTGACCTTTGACTGCAGCGTGGGACTTGGCTGGTGTGTGATGTAGAATGACAGAAGGACATACGGACATACGGACATACGGACATACGGACAGAAGGACAGAAGGACAGAAGGACATAAGTACTGTTATTGATGTGTGCACCACCCCCGCTGCTGAGAGGCTACAGAACGATATTGGGGGGGGGGGGGGGGTCTCTGTAGTAGACTGGAACATTACTCAGCCGTCACAATACATAGACATAGGCTAAATATCACAACTGTACAGCTACGTATCTCACTACATATCACCGCTGCACACAAAGCTATCACAATACACATAACAACTACAGACCCACCCCGCGGTAAAAGGTCAGACAGAGTACACTGTTCAAAGCAGGAATCGGAGAGAAATGAGCAACTGGTCCTGGATCTGGCTACTCATCTCTCTCTCTGCCCCCAAAATACCCGTCCCCCACCCCTCACTGCAAGGAGGCCCAGACAGTGATCAGGGGGGCCCTTTCAGTGTCTCGTGGAGGCAGCGACAGACACAGACAAGATGTTTATTTCAGCATGGGAGGACGCTAAGGTAACGCTAACGCTTCTCTGTGCTGAACGCCTCCTGGCTTTACCCAGTTTGTGTAATTCGGCTAAAGGGCATTTCCAGTCCCCCGCAGGTGTTGAGAGAGGAAGCTCAAAGCCCCGGTGCCGGCCAGCCCGTTTGTTTCTCCCTTCCTGTTCTGATTTAATTAGCCTCGGCTAACGGGCTAAACGGGCTCCTATAACAGGAGGCAGTTTCAGGCAGCGTGGCTCTCCTCTGGGAGGGTTCCTCCTCTGTGAGACCCCTTCTCCAGTACGTGTGTCAGTAGGCTGGGAGCTGTAGGGATTGATGTTAACGTCTCTAAGGGATGGAGAGAGCAGGAAGCTAACTACGCTTTACAGGGGAGGGCTGCTAATCCGGTTAGCACGAGCGAGCAGCAGGATGCTAACTACACTGTGCAACCTAAGCCCTTTACAGAGAGAGGGTGCCCCATATGCTGCCCTGGGCATCATGGGCTGGGACTGGAAGTCCTGGAAAAGGACTGATTTCCAGTTGACAGTAGTCACAGCAACTCTGAACAGGATGGGGAACGAAGTGCTTCTAGTATGTAGGCCTTGTGCACATCTTCTCCAACAGTTGAGGATCTGATATGGAGCTGGTGACTGGAAGCGGTGGGTATGGTGTGAGGTTGAGGAGGTGCGGAGAGCCAGGTGCGACTAAGGGGGTGACCCCTTGTAAGCGGACCCACAAACGAGCCCGCCACTAAGACCCCGGGGGGGTAGAGGAGACAGCACTGTACACGGAGACAACTCCGCACAAATAAAAGAAAGAGCCCCAAATAACGGCTCAGGAAATAAAAACTACCCTCCAAAACCAGGGCGAAAATCACAAACGAAAAATGAGTGCGTAAAGGCTAGCACTACTGCCCGGACCGGGGAAAACCCAAAATAAAAGTACAACCCAGTATAAAAGACTGGGCTAACGAAAATAAAGACTCAGGAGTCGCAGCTCCGAAAAAACACACAAACCAAAATACAAAATACCGGGGACAACGTCCCTCACCCACGGACTCACACGAGCCGAAAACAAAACGAAACAAAGAACCAAAGAACCTTTAGGAAGGCGTCTGCTTGTGCACACTGCACTAACGAGCTGAGCGCCTTCCTTACCTTTTTCTTTCAATAGAGAAACGAAACCACACCAGCACGATACCTGACTCATTTGGTTACCGAGTCTACCGTGTGCTTTACCAGCTTTGAGCCAGAGCGAACAGTGGACACCAAAGCGGAGACTGAGGGGAAATGAGGGCTTTAAATACCTTCAGGAGGTAGACATCAAGTAGGCACTAACGACCACCAGGTGAAAGTAATAAGCCCCCCTGGTGGCCACCATCAGTACTACCTCCAACCCTGACAGGACCCCCCTTCTAAGGAGCGGCCCCAGACGCTCCTTCAGCCCCCCGCCTGCGGAACTCATGGATGAGTTCTGGATCCAGAATGTTCCTAGTGGGAACCCAACAGCGCTCCTCAGGACCATAGCCCTCCCAGTCCACAAGGTACTGTCTACCCCTGCCCACGCGACGCTCAGCCAGGATGCGGCGCACCGTGTAGGCCGTACCCCCGTCAACTAACCGTGGAGGCGGTGGAGGAACCTCCGCCGGGGCCAGCACGCTGGTGAGCACCGGTTTAAGGCGTGAGATGTGGAAGGTGGGGTGGATCCTCATGGACCGGGGCAGTTGGAGTCTCATAGTAACTGGGTTGATCCTTTTAACAATACGGAATGGACCCACGTAGCGGGGGGCGAGCTTCCGCGACTCCACTCGCAATGGCAGATCGCGAGTGGACAGCCACACCCTCTGCCCTACCCTGTAGGCAGGGACCGACCGGCGATGTCTGTCGGCCAGTCGCTTCTGGGTAGCAGTAGCCCGTAGGAGTGCCGCCCGTACTTTTATCCAGGTGCCTCGGCACCGCCGAACAAAAGCCTCCGCGGAGGGCACCTCGGCCCCCTTCTCCAGTTCCGGGAACAATGGCGGCACGTACCCAAATTGAGCCTCGAAGGGTGAGAACCCGGTGGAGGCGTTGCGCAGAGTGTTGTGTGCGTACTCGGCCCACGCGAGCTGACGACTCCAGGACGTGGGGTTGGCCGCGGCTAAGCATCGCAGTGTGTTCTCAAGCGTCTGGTTAGTGCGCTCCGTCTGCCCGTTGGTCTCAGGATGAAAGCCCGAGGACAGACTTACTGAGGCCCCTAACAAGGCGCAGAACACACGCCAAAACCTAGATGCGAACTGGGGTCCGCGGTCGGACACCACGTCCTGGGGCAGACCATGTAGTCTGAAGACGTGGTCGACTACTAACCTTGCGGTCCCCGCCGCCGACGGTAGTTTCGGTAGTGCCACAAAATGAGCCGCCTTAGAAAATCGGTCAACCACTACCAAGATCACCTTATTGCCATCAGATGACGGCAACCCCGTAATAAAGTCAAGGGCCACGTGACTCCACGGACGTCTCGGGACCGGTAAGGGACGTAATAGCCCTGAGGGAGGTTGGTGCGATCCCTTACTACGGGCACAGACTGGACACGCGGCCACAAACTCCCGAACGTCCTTTTCCATCCCGGGCCACCAGAACCGCCTTGACAAGAAGTCCTTAGTGCGGTGAACCCCGGGATGCCCTGCCAGCCGTGAGGCATGTCCCCACTGCAGTACCTGAGACCGAACCCCCGCGGGCACGAAAAGGCAATGAGGTGGACCCCCTCCTGGATCCGGCTCGAGGCGCAACGCTCCTCGCACCGCCGCCTCCACCCCCCAAACCACTGGCGCCGCTATTTGCTCCCCAGGGATGATAGGTTGAGGAGTGTGCTCCCTGTCAGTGTTATCAAACACCCTGGAGAGGGCGTCGGGTTTTGTGTTTTTGGAACCGGGACGGTAGGTCAGGGTAAATGAAAAGCGTGCAAAAAATAGGGCCCAGCGGGCCTGCCGCGAGTTCCGTGTCTTGGCCGTCTGTATGTACTCTAAATTTTTGTGGTCAGTCCATACAGTGAACGGGTGTTCCGCCCCCTCCAGCCAGTGACGCCACTCCTCCAGAGCTAACTTGACCGCCAGCAGTTCCCTGTCTCCCACGTCGTAATTTCTCTCGGTCTGGGACAAGGACCGAGAAAAAAACGCACAGGGATGCACTTTTTGGTCTAGGGGAGACCGTTGGGAAAGAACGGCGCCCACCCCCAGCTCGGAGGCATCCACCTCCACAATAAATGGGCGCGAAGGATCTGGGGTTATTAAGATGGGTTCCGTGCAAAACCTCTCTTTTAACTCCGCGAACGCCGCTTCCGCACGAGAGTTCCACACAAAGCGCGCTGGCACCGTCTTCTTGGTAAGCGCAGTGATGGGCGCAACCACCGTGCTAAAACCTCTGATAAAACGGCGATAAAAATTTGCAAACCCTAAAAACCTTTGAACCTGCTTTATTGACGCAGGAGTAGGCCAGTTCTTAACAGCCGCTACCTTAGTTTGGTCCATTTCGATTCTCCCCTCAGACACAATAAACCCAAGAAAAGACACGGTATTCGCGTGAAAAATGCATTTCTCCGCCTTGACAAATAGGCGAGCCTCCAAAAGACGTGTGAGGACCTGGGTCACGTGCTGAATGTGTTCGGTGAGATTGTTGGAGAATATTAAAATATCGTCCAGGTAGACGAACACAAATTTCTCCAACATCTCCCTGAGCACATCATTCACCAGCGCCTGAAATACTGCGGGGGCGTTAGTGAGACCGAACGGCATGACTAGATATTCGTAATGCCCTGTGTGGGTATTAAACGCCGTTTTCCACTCATCGCCCTCGCGTATGCGTACAAGATTGTACGCATTACGGAGGTCGAGTTTAGTAAAGACCGATGCAGATTGCAGGCGCTCAAACGCGGAGTTCATTAGCGGTAGGGGATACCTATTTTTACGGGTTATCGTATTCAACCCTCTATAATCTATGCAGGGTCTCAGGCTCCCGTCCTTTTTCTTCACAAAAAAGAACCCGGCCCCCGCTGGTGACGTAGATGGTCTAATAAACCCGTTAGCTAATGCCTCGCGAATGTATTCGTTCATAGCTTTGCTCTCCGGTGCCGACAACGAATACAACGACCCCCTAGGTGGAGATGTTCCAGGGAATAACTCAATGGCACAGTCATAGGGTCGGTGCGGTGGTAACGTAGTGGCTCGCTGTTTGCTAAACACCTCCGCTACCTCCCTATATTCCCTGGGAACGTTCTGCGGGCGAGGAAACGCAATCGCCCCTATCATCCGCCCCTCATCTCCACTGTCAGAGCCCTGCACGGATCTCTCAGAGTCCCAGTCGGTGACGTCACTGACCTCCCCCTCGTCCACGGGGGGACTCCAGTCACAGACGGAGTCCCATTCCAGACTCTCCGCCTGCTCATCCGATACCTGAGGACTAGCCTGAACGCTGGGGAACTCCCTAGCCTCCCCCTCGTCCCCCTCGGAGTCTATATCGGTCTCTACGGGTGGAGCTGCGGGAGTGTGCGTCTGCTCAGAGTGATTAGCGCACTGCGGGCCCCACCGGGACACCGGATTGCTCCGGTCTCCCCAGTTTATTTGGGGTTGATGTTTTATTAACCACACGTGACCTAGTACAATCGGGTACGCCGGAGACTCCACCAAAAAAAAATAAATGCGCTCCCGGTGCCCCAGAAACGGAATCCGCATTACCACCCGCTCAGTCATCTGACGCACAACCCCGGACCCCAACGGACGACCGTCCAGCGCCGTGATGGATTGGGGCTGTGGCAACGACCGAACCGGCAGTCTGTGGTGTTTCGCCCACTGTCGGTCGATAAAATTGTCAACTGCCCCGGAATCAATAAAGGCGTCTGCCCTAACTCCACCCCCCTTCCACGTCAAGTTGATGGGGAGAAACGTGCGAAAGCTGATACCTCTCACCAGTCCCACTAGTGCCTTTCGCTCCACTAGTGGGACTGCGCTTTTCCCTTCAGGTCGGGGCAGTTTCTAACTAGGTGCCCAGGCCGCCTACAAAAGAAACACAATCCCTCTTTCCAGGGACGTTTCTTAGGGCGCACCAGATTAGCGCTGTCCACCTGCATAGGTTCCTCCCCCGTGTGTGTGTCTTGTCCCCCCACCGTACTGACAGCCTTGCCTGGAGAGGACGGAATAGGCCAGTTGAACTGACCTCCCTTGCCCGCTCTCTCCCTCGCCCGTTCACGAACCCGGTTGTCAATGCGGATAGCCGCGGATATTAGCGCGCCTAAACTCCCCGGTGGCTCCATGGTGGCCAGGGCATCCCGGACTGGGTCAGATAACGCGCTAGTGAACAAGGTTATGAGCGGGTCGTCTGCCCACCCCGTCTCACCTGCCAGAGCCTGAAACTCAACGGAAAACTCGGCAACACTCCGGGCACCCTGCTTTATCCATGTTAACCGAGATGCCGCCTCTCTACCCGTGATGTCGTGGTCAAAGACACGCGTCATCTCCTGCATTAGGAGCTGGGAGTCATTCATGAGGGGAGCCTGACCACGAATCAGCGGGTCTGCCCAGGCCAGAGCCGTCCCCGTCAACAGCGATAGAATGAACGCTACCCGAGCATCCTCCGTGGTAAAACGTGAGGGTTGAGATTTAAAAAAAATGAGGCACTGGGAGAGGAACCCCCTACATTTCCCTGCCTCGCCACCATACCGTAAAGGGAGCTGGAGCTTGGGCTCCCTAACCACCGGTGTAATGGGTTGGTAAGTAGGAGTGGTTACTTGGGGGGGAAGGGACGATTGGGAGGTGTCAGAGATGGGTGCGGGTGTTGGAGAAGACCGAAACTCGCTGGCTAATTGCCGGAACGTCTCGGCGAGTCCGAACAATACCTCCTGCTGTTGGTCTAACCTAGTTAATATCTCATCCTGCCGTTGAAATACCCTGGTTTGCTGCTCGGCAGTGGCAGTTTGTTGTGCACGCAACATCAATAATTCCTGCTCCTGCCTAACCAGAGCAGCCTGCTGGGCGGCTACAACCGCCTCCAGAGGAGAATCCCCTCCCACACTAGTCGCTGGCCTCTCCATGGTGGCTTTGGTGTTCTGTGAGGTTGAGGAGGTGCGGAGAGCCAGGTGCGACTAAGGGGGTGACCCCTTGTAAGCGGACCCACAAACGAGCCCGCCACTAAGACCCCGGGGGGGTAGAGGAGACAGCACTGTACACGGAGACAACTCCGCACAAATAAAAGAAAGAGCCCCAAATAACGGCTCAGGAAATAAAAACTACCCTCCAAAACCAGGGCGAAAATCACAAACGAAAAATGAGTGCGTAAAGGCTAGCACTACTGCCCGGACCGGGGAAAACCCAAAATAAAAGTACAACCCAGTATAAAAGACTGGGCTAACGAAAATAAAGACTCAGGAGTCGCAGCTCCGAAAAAACACACAAACCAAAATACAAAATACCGGGGACAACGTCCCTCACCCACGGACTCACACGAGCCGAAAACAAAACGAAACAAAGAACCAAAGAACCTTTAGGAAGGCGTCTGCTTGTGCACACTGCACTAACGAGCTGAGCGCCTTCCTTACCTTTTTCTTTCAATAGAGAAACGAAACCACACCAGCACGATACCTGACTCATTTGGTTACCGAGTCTACCGTGTGCTTTACCAGCTTTGAGCCAGAGCGAACAGTGGACACCAAAGCGGAGACTGAGGGGAAATGAGGGCTTTAAATACCTTCAGGAGGTAGACATCAAGTAGGCACTAACGACCACCAGGTGAAAGTAATAAGCCCCCCTGGTGGCCACCATCAGTACTACCTCCAACCCTGACATATGGTGGTGAATGGTTTGTTGGGGAGAATTTCTGGGGCTACAGGTTACAAGGGGTGACCATGGCTTTACAAGGGGTGGGTGTATGTGTGGTACTCAGAGACAGACTGTTATGTACCCAGACCATGCCTGCCTTGATTCATTGCAAATAGTATTATTCTCTGTGTGAGTGTGGGTGTGGGTGTAGTCCTGACTGTATAATAGCCTTTTGGGAAATGTTGCATTATCTTGAATATATTACAGACTGTAGACCCTGTGGAGTACAGAGCAAGTGGAATGAAAGGGAATTATGCATAATCATCCGTCAGAAGAACAATAACATGCTTTTATGAATGCACAATAGACCACGCTACTTTCTGCTCAACAGCACCAGCTGCTGTTCGACAGGTTATTTCAAATATATCACTCAAATATCAGCTTTATACTGGATCAGGAAAAACAGAGGTTAATGTGATTCTTGAATGTATTAATATTATGTATACCTTGCCAATGTTCTTATAAATAATTAATACATTTTTCATATAACACTTTTCTTACAATGATTCCTGATGTAGGCAACTAATACTGTATACTTGTGTATGAATTCATGAATGGATAATGTAGCCATGTTTTCCCTGAGGTTTTTCTGTTGAAAGATCACCTAGCTATGCTCCGGTGAGTGGCATATTTAATGCATTGAATGTGTTCCCTATAAGGTTGCAGGGGCCAGTATTATGATCTGAGGTTTTATTTATTTATTTTATTACTTTGTCCTGGAAGCTGCAGCGCACGTGTGCTGAATTATGACCATTTGATTTTCAGGAAAACAACAGGAAACAGAATGGCTCTAACAGAAGAGGGCTGTGTTATTAGAAATGGGGTCAGTGCTCTGGGTCTTAGCTGGGCGGGGTTCGTGGCCAGGAAAGCATGTTTGGTGGTGCATGTATCATGTGACAGGCAGCGATAAACTGGCAAAAAAACTGTGTATGCACGTTTCTGTTTCTGTTTCTGTTTCTGTTTTTATTTCTGTGTCTGTGTCTGTTTCTGTGTCTGTTTCTGTGTCTGTGTGGTTTTCTCTCTCTTGTCTGTGTGTGTGTGTGTGTGTGTGTGTGTGCGTGTGTGTGTGTGTGTGTGAGAGAGAGTATGTGTGAGTGTGTGTGTCTGTGTCTGTGTGTGTGTCTGTCTGTCTGTCTGTGTCTGTGTCTGTGTCTGTGTGAGTGAGTATGTGATTGTGAGTGAGTGAGTGTGAGTGAGTATGTGTGAGTGTGAGAGTCTGTGTGTGTGAGTGTGTCTGAATGTGAGTGAGTGTGTCTGTGCGGGTGAGTGTCTGTGAGTGTGTCTGTGTGTGAGTGTGTGAGTGTGTGTGAGTGTGAGTGACTATGTGTGAGTGTGAGAGTCTGTGTGTGTGTGAGTGTGTCTGAATGTGAGTGAGTGTGTCTGTGCGGGTGTGAGTGTCTGTGTGTGTGTGAGTGTGTCTGTGTGTGAGTGTGTGTGAGTGTGTGAGAGTGTGTGTGAGTGCTCTCGAGGTGAAATACAGAGTCTTGTTGCGCTCGTATTGTGTATTGTGCTCATGATAGTGCTCAGTATCAAAGAGACCGGTAATCAACAAGCCGTGTTATAGCGTTGTCTGGAGGGGATGCTGTTAGGTAGCCAAAATAAAGTTCATGTGCAGGTCAAGCTATTCACAGGAAATTCCCCTTCCAGCTGACATCACCCACCAAACCTCGCCCATATGTACACAACATTGGTATGGTCAGGGTGTGTATTCTCACATATAGGTAATAAAAACTGAGTTGCACCGGACACTGACGCTGTCGACTGCCGTTCCTCGCCAATAATATGTAGGCATTGGCTGTACACAGGAGATAGGACAGTTCAGTGTGTGTCTGTTTCCCTAGTACAGCTCCTCTTTGTCGAAGTATTAATATGCAGTGAGGTATTTTTGATATTTGAGCACACATACCCATCTCATGTGAGGAGGTGGATGTGGAATCGGAGGTTGTAATTTATCCTCTCTTACTCACCTGCATGCCACAGGTTTGGAATGTTCCCGCTGAGCCAAACGGGCTGGGGAACAGGAGAAACGATCCCTTGCTCCAGGAAAAGGCAGATGTGGGAGTTCCTGGAAAAGTGAATAGAATAAAAACAAAAACAGTCGAACATTGGTGAGAGGAGGGAGGGAGGAGAGGCGGACGGATCCACACATCTGGAGCCGGTTTGGTGTGCCAGCATTCTCGCGGATGCTTCTGGAAGCCTGTTGGGTGTCACGAGGCTCTCCTGGGCACTATGAGGCCTACCTGTGGTCTCAGCTCTCTCCTGTGCCTGCCGGAACATTCTCTGAGCCTGGGCGGGCCCACACTGGGGGGGGGGGAGGGGCTATTGTGGCATATTCACCATCACTTTTCAGAATGCCACGCTGACTGGTGGCGTCCAGTAAACATGATTAGACCAATATTTCCTCCACAAAATGTCCGTCTTCTCAGGGAGTAATGGATGGCTACCGCTGGAGAAGAGACTAATTACCTGCATTTTGCAGCCTGTGGCAGTCAGCCATGATCTCCGCTGTCTACTGTGAGATTTACTGGAGCTCTGCACATCTCTCTGTCTCTGGGTCTGTGTAGAGAGCCATTGTGGGAAGGGATGGGAGGTACAGTTTCGTTTTTTTGGGGGAACCGAAAGCAGGCATTGCCTAAATTTCATTGAATGTTGTTAGTCTTCAATAACACTCAGATCAGCTATTATTTCACTAATTTCTGTCTGACTGATTTATGCCATGTTTTGGTGCAGGAGATCAGTCATAGACAGGATGATATTTAAGTCAATTAATTTGCTTTAGGAGTTGCATTAGTGGAGCATATATTTTAGTATTAGTATTAGTATTTTAGTATTAGTATTTAGTATTTAGTATTTTCTTTGTTGTACTGATGATTGGTAGATGACTAATTGTGTTCAGGGAGCTGATGACCGGTGAATGTCTGTGTGTTCAGGGAGCTGATGATCGGTGAATGTCTGTGTGTTCAGGGAGCTGATGATCGGTGAATGAGTGTGTTCAGGGAGCTGATGATCAGTGAATGGCTGAGTGTGTTCAGGGAGCTGATGATTAGTGAATGACTGTGTGTTCAGGGAGCTGATGATTCATGTCTGTGTGTGTTCAGGGAGCTGATTGGTGAATGTCTGTGTGTGTTCAGGGAGCTGATTGGTGAATGTCTGTGTGTTCAGGGAGCTGATTGGTGAATGTCTGTGTGTTCAGGGAGCTGATTGGTGAATGTCTGAGTGTGTTCAGGGAGCTGATTGGTGAATGTCTGTGTGTTCAGGGAGCTGATTGGTGTCTGAGTGTGTTCAGGGAGCTGATTGGTGAATGTCTGTGTTCAGGGAGCTGATTGGTGAATGTCTGTGTGTGTTCAGGGAGCTGATTGGTGAATGTCTGTGTGTGTTCAGGGAGCTGATTGGTGAATGTCTGTGTGTTCAGGGAGCTGATTGGTGAATGTCTGTGTTCAGGGAGCTGATTGGTGAATGTCTGTGTGTGTTCAGAGAGCTGATTGGTGAATGTCTGTGTGTGTTCAGGGAGCTGATTGGTGAATGTCTGTGTGTGTTCAGGGAGCTGATTGGTGAATGTCTGTGTGTTCAGGGAGCTGATTGGTGAATGTCTGTGTGTTCAGGGAGCTGATTGGTGAATGTCTGAGTGTGTTCAGGGAGCTGATTGGTGAATGTCTGTGTGTTCAGGGAGCTGATTGGTGTCTGAGTGTGTTCAGGGAGCTGATTGGTGAATGTCTGTGTTCAGGGAGCTGATTGGTGAATGTCTGTGTGTGTTCAGGGAGCTGATTGGTGAATGTCTGTGTGTGTTCAGGGAGCTGATTGGTGAATGTCTGTGTGTTCAGGGAGCTGATTGGTGAATGTCTGTGTTCAGGGAGCTGATTGGTGAATGTCTGTGTGTGTTCAGAGAGCTGATTGGTGAATGTCTGTGTGTGTTCAGGGAGCTGATTGGTGAATGTCTGTGTGTTCAGGGAGCTGATTGGTGAATGTCTGTGTGTTCAGGGAGCTGATTGGTGAATGTCTGTGTTCAGGGAGCTGATTGGTGAATGTCTGTGTGTTCAGGGAGCTGATTGGTGAATGTCTGTGTGTTCAGGGAGCTGATTGGTGAATGTCTGTGTGTTCAGGGAGCTCTCCTCCGCTCGCAGTGGCAGCAGGAGTGTGGGGATTAAAGCGGGTGACCTGGTTAGGCTGGAGGAGGATCAGAGGAGGGCTCGGGGGGAGCGTGTCCCAGGCCTCTCCCCGGCTCTGGGGCAAGGGACGCCCCGGCTGAATGTGGGTCAGCCCGGCACACAGATGGCGGGCCCCAGCTGTGTGTACACCAGGGGCCGAGCTGTGGGTAAAAACACAGCAAGGGTCCTCACCAGTCTCCTACCACCACCTATTACATTACATTACATTAATGGCCTTTGGCAGACACTCTTATCCAGAGTACAACAGAGTGCAAAGTGCATACCCATAACCAGGGATAAGTGTGCTGAAAGGAGAGGAGCGGTGCTGTGCACTCTGACCGTAAGAAGTGAGAATAAATACTGTACACAGAAAAATGCTTACTGTAAAATCCACTGGGATTGAGCACTAGGATGTACTAGTTTGCAAACACCGTCAGCGTTGAATTGAATCATTACTGTTTAAGCACGTTTTTGAGTGCACTGACTCAGAAATGTTACAGAAAATGCTGAAAATCAGTGTTCCTGACACGTTAATCATGGAGTCTGCAGGGAATGTCTTTGTCCACTCAAGCGAGAGTGATGGAGAGAGAGAGAGGGAGAAGGCGGGAGAGCGGGTGGGGGAGAGTTTTGTGGTACCTTCACAGAGAGGGATGATTTCACAGCTGAAATTAGGCAGGGGAGGATTGCTTGTTTAATCAAAATAATTTTCAGTAGTAAGTTTGTGTTTGTGTTTTAGCTGGCTGTGTGATGGACATCTATGAGGGAGAGAAAGGACCAGGGAACGAAGGGGCGGCTTGCTGACTGGCCTGTTTGCACTGCAGTCCCACAATGCACTGCTCTACATAGATGGAAAAAGAAATCCTCCCATTTAGCATCGACCGTTCCACCGCTTTCAGCAGAAACGGGCTTTATGAATCTGCTGCTCCGTGAAGCTGAGCGATCGCTGTGATTCTGCCAGGTTTGGGCTTAACTAAGAAGCTGGACCGGCCCCAAACTCTTTCATTTACTGTCACCAGCCCCTAACAAAGGCTTTCTGCTTCCCTGTGCAGCTGGAACTTCAGAGATAATGCATTTCTGGAGTTTTTCATTTTCATTGAATATGAACCTATACCCCACGGTTTTTCCAATAACAGAAATAGTCTGCAGATGCTTTCATGCAGAGCGACTTCAAAAAGCATGCTGCGATTCCATCCGTGGAAAGTTGGAGAGGTTTTTTTTTTTGTGTGCTGTTGGAAGCGTTTGAGATTATAGAGTGTCCTGGGGCTGACTCCAGTTCAGACTGCATGGCCTTTTTACCTCCGGTCTCTGAACGCGAAATAACTCCACTCCAACTCAGTCCCCTGGTCATGCTGGTCACTGTAGGGTGGATGTGGGGTTTCTGTAGCACATGTGGGGATTGTCTGGTGCGATCCCTGCTCTTTTCTCCCCGTTTCCAAACCAAACGATGCAGTATTGCGTGTTTCCAAACTCTGGTGGCTTCCATCACATTCTTAACTGCCTACATCCGGGACCCTTGACATGATCTCTACATTCATGTGGTCTCTAAAATACTTCTGCTGTGCTCGAACGAGTTGCGTGATGTTCAGCTTGCGGTTGCCATTTTGTCCCGTGACATTGAACATGAACTTCAAACTGCTGTATTTGTTTCCTTGAACAATTCAGTAAGGGCTTTGGAATGAAATTTAGGGGTGGGTGTAGCATGTTTCTGGTTTTTAACAGTTACTGTGTCCAAACAATCACGCTTCCTTGGGTTTTCCCCTTCTGAGATGACACGTAGCAGATGCCATTTGGTCAAAGGGGGAGAGCAAATGTTTGAAGAGGGCGAGACAGCGCCCACAGGAAGCCGTTTTGTGAATGCACGGAGTTGATTGAGTGACATCATCTCGTTATTTGCTCTTGGCTCTGGTGCGTGTGGTAGTTAGCGGTGTGGCTAGCCGCAGGGCTGCCGCTGGCTCATCTGTGCCGTGGTCGGTCTGTGATTCTCAGACTGTCTCCAGGCTGCTCTGAGATTGATAGTCACTGCAGGGGCAGGGGTCTTCAAACCCTGGGCCTCCGAGAGCCACTCGACCTACCTTACAATCAGCTCACAGTTCAGACTGGTGAGGCAAGTTAACAGCTTCAATTGGTCATTTGAGAATCGGTAAATACTGGTTGGTGTTGGGTTTTGAGGGGGAGAGGAGCGTATAATTGGCCGATCTGTTAAAGCTCTCTCTCCCCTCTCTGTAGTAGAGCTTGTGATTGGCTGGTTTGTAACATGCCCTCTCTGGAGTAGAGCTTGTGATTGGCTGGTCTGTATGTAACACACCCTCTCTCCTCTATCTGTAGCTCCAGCTCTGAGCCCACCCATGACCCCACTGGACGCTCATGGATGAGAAGGCCTTCCCCAAGCCCACCATGGTCTCCAGGCTGCCCAAATTCGGGGCCCGCCCCCAGGGCGTAGTCGTCCCCGTGGCTAACGGGCCGGTCCAGCCTGCGCCGGAGGGAAAGGGCGCCCCCCAGGGGGGACAGAACGGGGTGGCCCGCCTGCCCTCCTTCTCCATGCGGTGGAGGAAAGAGAACGGGACTCTCGCTGCCCCACCCACACAGGATGAGGGGGAGGGGCCCGGCGACGACGGCTCCGCCCCCCATTGCCAGCGGCAACCGTCCCCAGTAGCGAGGGAGATCAAAAAGCCCTCAATCAAGGCAGGGAGGTTCAGCTCCACCGCAGCCCCCGTCAGCCCCAAGCCCTCCAGCCAGATCAGCAAATCTTCCCCCCGCGGGGCGGTGAAGCCCTGCCCCTCCAAGCCGGCGCTGAACGGGCTGGGCGGGGCGGCGGCCGTCTCCGCGGGTCGTTTCGGCTCTGGCCTGCCCCGCCCGCGGACGGGTTCCGGCTCCGCCCCCGCCGCCAGCGGCTCTCGGGACAGCCTATCGCGCTCCCAGGACAGCCTGAAGTCCCTCCCGCTGGACAGCATGGTGCGATCGCAGAGCCTGACCCACGTCCGGCAGCTGCCCTCGCCCCCCGGGCTGCCCATCCCCCGCTCCTTCTCTTTCAACCGGGCGGTGGAGCTGGCCAAACCGCTGGCCGACACCCAGCTGCGGGCCCGGGCGCCCGTCCTCCGGCCCCCTCTGCTGCCGGGCGCGGCCCCCCGCTGCTCCACCCCCCCCACGCCCATGAAGAAGCTGCTGATGCCCAGCTGCATCCTGGGAAAGCCCTCCACGCTGGGCTACAGGCTGAGCCGGCCGTCTCTGGCCAAGCTTCCCCGCCCGCTCGCCTCAGGGCCGCTCCCTATTGGCCTGAAGATGGGACAGGGGGGCGGAGAAGCAACGTCCGATGCGTCACCCGTCACATTGGACCCTCTGAGCAACGGCGAGAGGGCGCGGGCGGACCCGGGTGCCGTTGCCTTGGCGACAGGCCCGGCCCCTCTGCGGTGCCTGGGCGACGGTCTGGAGGACATGTCGCTCTCCTCCGCCTCCTCGCTGGACAGGAACGACACCAGCGAGGACTTCCTGGACGACTTCGACACCCTGGGCGACGGGGTGCTGCTGCTCTCCACCCACCGCGGGGAGGACCTAGCCGGGCCTTTCCCCTTGGACGATGACGCTATCCCCGACAACCGGCGGCCGGGCACATCCACCCAGACGCACCTGGACGAGTTCCTGCAGGACGATGTGGACTGGGTGGGGCTTAGGCTGTCAGGTGAGACTGAGCTCATGCTGGGCTGTGGGAGAGCCACTGGCTGACTACAGGGTTGTGGGAGAGACTACAGGGCTGTGTGTGAGAGAGACTACAGGGTTGTGTGAGAGAGACTACAGGGTTGTGTGAGAGAGACTACAGGGTTGTGTGTGAGAGACTACAGGGTTGTGTGTGAGAGAGACTACAGGGTTGTGTGTGAGAGAGACTACAGGGTTGTGTGAGAGAGACTACATGGTTGTGTGTGAGAGAGACTACAGGGTTGTGGGAGAGAGTACAGGGTTGTGTGTGTGAGAGAGACTACAGGGTTGTGGGAGAGAGTACATTGTTGTGTGGGAGAGACTACAGGGTTGTGTGGGAGAGACTACAGGGTTGTGTGAGAGAGAGACTTCAGGGTTGTGTGTAATTGCGGGGAACAGAAATAGTTTATGAACATCTTAAGGTGGCCTGTTTTCTCTCTCTGTGTTACCTCTCTCTGTCTCACACACTCCCTCTCCCCCTGATCCAGGCTGCAGGGATGACCACGGCCCCCTGGCCCTGTCCCCAGAGATAGACTTCCCCCCCGGCTCCTCCCTGGAGCTCTCTCCCTCCAACAGTTCGGGAGGCACCTACATGTGGGACGAGGAGGGCCTGGAGCCCCTGTGCTGCACCCACCCCTGCGGGAGCTACGACTCGGACATCAACAGCACGGTGAGCCCCCCGCAACGAGAGAAACCAAGATGGCCGACACCTACCTTCATTTACCCCGCCTACGGCGGGCTCTGGTTAGGAATGAGTCTCGTCTATCGAAACTACTGTGACCTTTCAGGAGATGTGTTGCATTCGAATGTTTCACAGTCAGTGGGAGGGAGACAGAACTTCCATGTTGATCATGCAGCAGTATCTGTGAATCCATTCTAAAGCGTGCTTCAAACACTTCAAACACTTCAGACACTCCAGTGAAACCTGATACCACCTGTGTTGCCACACACACCCCTACTCGCACAATAAACGAGTGTGAAGCCCAGAAACGTCTCAAACTCATCGTCCAAGGAGAAATACGGGCGCAGCGTAGCGCCAACAGGGAGCGTGTTAGCGGGAGTCTCTCCCCTTTTGCATCGTTCCTTCCTCTCAGCGCGCCTCGTGTTATTCTCTTAAGCGTCTCGGCTGCCTAACGCTGGCGATACCGCGGGATTAGGGGGAACAAAAGCTCTCGACTGACGGGAACGTTAGCGGCTAAAACCGGCAGGTCTCAGCTTCCCGCACGGAATTTGGCCGGAGCCTCCTCACTGGCCCTCGAACGCTATTGGCTGGGATCAGCCTGTCCGTCTCGCAGGCAGGAGATGATGGCTGTGTACAGTGGCTAAAGAGATTAGTGACCAAGATTGGAGATAATCTCTTCGTTTTGTGTTGAGGTTTGGGAAGTATTGACACAGCTGTTGACCTGACAGGGCAGCTATTGAGGGGGGGGGGGGCTGCGACTGTTGAAGACTGCTACACATTGGGGGGACATTCCTTGCGTGCCTGTTTATCTTGCAGGGTCCGTCTCTCTTGTCTGTTATTGCTATTTTGTTTTGCGGACCCTCGACCGCTGGGTTAACACGGGTTGCATTTCTCCAGCTGTATGTAATGTATCTGGATTCTCTTGTGTTAGAGTAATGCAGGGCTACAGTATATGTGTCCAAATGTGTCCAAAGCATCTGTTTGCTCCGGGACTCCTGCCCCGGTGTTTGATTGACAGGACTGTGCTACAGAGCTCCTCGCTCTCTTTCAGAGACAGTTATTTTGGCTCATTTTTGAAAGACCTGGATTCCGATCTTTGTACGTAGTATTGCTGCCACATATTTAGCCGGATGAACTGGGTTGTGTTTCCTCTGATATTCCAGCTGCAGAATCTGGCCATGGTTGGTCCAGTTCTTATATTCAATTCAGCAGAGCTAGTGATTGGATGTCGTTTAGAGACTGCCCTTTGACCTGCCTCCATGGTTACTTGCACACCGTCTGCATGCTGGTAGTGCAGTGGATATTTCTTTCGCCTCTCAGCAAGAGGGTTCGAATCCCAATTGAGGTCTTTCTGTGTTCTCCCCATGCGTGAGCGGGTTCTCCGTGTGCTCTGGTTTCCTCCCACAATCATGGCATGCAGGTTAGGCTACTGGAGGGTGTTGCTGTAAATAAGCATGTGTGCTCAGTCAGCCTAACTTCATGAATGATGGTTAAATTAGAAATTGTGGGTGGTGCTTTGATTAAAACTCAAATTAGTGGCCCTCAATCAGTTAATTATTAAACTAGATGGTTGATGTAGTTCCTTCTTTAATCTTACAGACTGCTGCAAGAGGTGGCAAGGGGAGGAAAAGTGGAAGGTAGTATTGTCAGTTCAGTATTGAAGGTGTTATTGTCATCAATCTGAAACAGAATTTGTCCAATGTTGTGGCTGTGGCTCCATTGTGATTATACTGTAGGCTGATAAGGCACAGCCAAAAACATATATATTCCCAAAAATCAAAAAAAGAAAAAAAAAACTCAGTTTGAGCTTCTGTTGGGAACTGCTTTGTTTCAATAATATTTGGAGTAACACTTGGAAAACAAACTCCCATGGGTTACCTTTCAGAACCAGAATTATGCCTGTGGACAAAAGGGTTCTCACCATTTTATTTCGGGTAGTCCATTTTCAGTTTCATTTAAATGGAACCACGGGATGCGGGTGCTTTGGGATCTTGTTCAGAATCGATTGACTGACCTCCTCTCAGACCCAGTACCTCATCAATGCAGCAACTCTACTGCTCTAGCACGCTTTCATAGACCCTGTGTCTCAGTGCTGGGACTCTCCTGTTCTGTAGGAAGCCTAGATTCTTTCAGCTTTAGAAATCGTAGAAATGACGGTAAGCACAGCGACTCACACGGAGCCGCGGCGGTCTCTCTCCTGTGGGACGGGCTGACCTTGGGATCGTATGTGTGAGCCCCGCTCCGTTTCCTCTGTGAGATTACCGCTGCGGTCAGGCAGCCCATCTGCTGCAGGGTGAAGCATCTGCATGTCTGTGCCAGCCCTGTGTGGCCCTTCTCTCTTCAGCACAGCGGTGTCTGCCCCACACACACACACCCCTTTACATTGACCTGGGGCCTCTCTGATGTGACTATAGCGGATTGTTTCGGGGTCGGGGATGAAACTGACTGGAGAGGCAGCTGGCTGATAATCCCTGACAACACGAGTCCTTCTCTCACGTACTCTTAGCTGCTGGTGCGTCAGGACAGGTGACAGAACGCCTTCCCTGAGGAAACCTACCAGGAGAGCTGAGGAACTGTCCGGAGGCTGGCCTGTGAGCTTTTGGCGCCCCCCTGTGGAAGTACTAGCATGCTGCAGGCCGATTACAGGTGGCGCAGAGACGGAGCGAATCACGTCTGTCAACGCCACACGTGTGCGTTCAGGCCGCGTGACCGTTAAACATGAAAGAAACAGCGCCAGCAAAGATGAAGTAATCTCGGGGGAGGGGGAGAGACGTAGTTTCAGGGCGTGCTGAAAACGCTGACCCAAGGGACTTCAGGGGACTCGCTGCTAACAGGAGCAATAAAAGCGACCGCGGATCGATGAAAAGGCGATAAATTGTAACGGCTCCATTGATTTTGTCATTGTTGGGGATCAATGGGCATGATTCATGGAGCCGGGCGGGACGGTGGCTGGTGAGACAGGCTTGCGCAACGCCTGGCTCGGGGTGATTGTGTGCCGTTGTTTATACGCTGCTGACGAGGCTCTCCTCTGCTCGTGTGTCCTTCCCCTGGGTACCTTACTGCTGCCATCTTATTTTTATTTCACCAGGTCGAGCTCACTGAGAGTGAAGTGCAGGAGAGACCAGGGGAGATTACACAGAAAATGTAACTTTACCCATCAGCACAATACGTACAGTGAAGCACACAAACATCGGAAATGCCACACTGAATATATTACAATAAAGGCAACATCGTACTAATCATTACAGTGAAGGCAATATCACACGAAATATATTACTGTAAAGGGAGTACCATAATAAATGGTGAGATCTGTTATAGTATTTGGACAGTGGTATAATTTGTGTTCTTTTGGCTCTGTACTCCAGCACATTGGACTTGAAATGTAATCATGAGCAATTAAGGGTCAGTCTCTTTCTCAGGGACACTTCGACACATCCAAGGTGGGATCGAACCGGCAACCCTCTGACTGCCACACGACAGCTCTTACCTCCTGAGTCAATTTCGCCCTCACATGTGTATCCCACCATACTGTAACAGTAGGCTATACCATATTGTATCCCTCAATCAAGGATGTGCTATGGGGCAGCATTCACTCCCTCATGGGTTTAGTATGAGGCCTCCATGGACCACGCCCCATAGGGAACAGCTGGTGAGAGCCCATCTTAAAACCTACCTATTCCCCCCTCCCTTAGACTTATCGAATCTCTACATCTGCCTTGTAAGCCCATCCTAACCATTTTATTTTGGGTAGTCCATTTTCAGTTTCATTTAAATGGAACCACGGGATGCGGGTGCATTGGGATCTTGTTCAGAATCGATTGACTGACCTCCTCTCTGACCCAGTACCTCATCAATGCAGGAACTCTACTGCTTTAGCACGCTTTCATAGACCCTGTGTCTCAGTGCTGGAACTCTCCTGTTCTGTAGGAAGCCTAGATTCCTTCAGCTTTAGAAACTGATTCACAATGAGCGGGCTTTTATTTGACGGTAATCACAGCGACTCACACACACTCATATACAGGGCGGCCTGTAGCGTAGTGGTTAAGGTACATGACTGGGACCCGCAAGGTCGGTGGTTCGATCCCCGGCGTAGCCACAATAAGATCCGCACAGCCGTTGGGCCCTTGAGCAAGGCCCTTAACCCTGCATTGCTCCAGGGGAGGATTGTCTCCTGCTTAGTCTAATCAACTGTAAGTGTGTCTGCCAAATGACATGTAATGTAATGTATTTATGTACGCATTGTAAGCATCTTTGGGTCTTTGAAAAGCGCTATATAAATCAAATTTATTGTTATTAGTATTATTATTAGCCCCGCTATGAATAGCTTCGTTTTCATGCCCCATTGCAGCAAGGCTCGCCAACCACGACCTGCTCTGATCATTCCCGTTCTGTCATCGAGGTGTGCATTCTTGTCACACTTCTGAGTTTCATTAGATTTAGCTTTTCCAATATCCCTCGCTGGAGCGAAGCCAGCCAAAAAATATGTGAAGGCGTGTCTGCCTTTGAAGTCTTCATGGATTTGATGTTATTTGAACTCATCTCCAGCTTTCGTCTTTGTGTCGGTGTTATTGCATCCATACATAGCACACAGAGATCTGCACCTGTACCTGAAGTAGAGCGTTTTTGACAGCGTTTGTTTGTATATATGGAAGAATGTACTAATATGACAATTATTGTCTCCAACAATCAAATCTGAATCAAACTGAGGATCCTTTTTATTTATGTTCTCAAAAATGTTAGTTGTTATAGTCCTACAGGCAATACTAAAGCTCTTATACTGATCTCTATGGAAATCTCTATACTGCCAAATATGCAGTGGATACAATTTGATGAGTAGATGTGATGAGAAATACGTATTATATAATAATATATATAAATATATTATAAAAAAGAAAGATTATTGATGACATGTCTCATCCTCTTTCCTCACAGTTTGCATCTCCCATCAGCTAGGCACTGTAGGATGCCAAGATGAATCTGTATAAGAAGTCCTTTGCTAAACCTGAAATGCAATATACATTTATACTGCATGGTTGTGTATTGGCACATCATTGTTGAATCAATCTGAGTATTTATTAGTGCCATGTGTAGCCAAAGACAAATTTCAATTATCTAATCTAAGTAAAATAAAATTGTTACAAATAGTTAAAACTAAATAAAATAACCAAAACAAAGTTCAATAAGGAATAAAATAAGTAAAATCATTTGAAATGAAATGGGTTAAAATTGAAATAACGTATGAATAGAATTATATAATTAAAATCTAAATGAAAAGTAAGAGCATTTCACAATTGAAATAATTCAAATCGCATCATGTAATTAAAATAAAATAAAATAATTACAATACAATAAATACTATATCGTTAAAATAAAATCAGGAAAATAATTTTCATAAAATTACAGGGTCTACTGGGGCCTCTAACCCTCTTCTTGGTGGTGTTTATTGTCACTCGACACTGATTGATCATTAAGCAGTTAATCTAGTGTTTTCAGTCTCGGACTAGTGCTGATTTTAAGGTGTAGGCAGCTTTGGAGGACCAGGGTTCAGGAGTAGGGGTTCTTGTGTGTGGTGTTTTTGGCGAAAAGGGTCTGCTTTATGCCAGGCCGGTGAAGTGGATGAGTGCTGTTTAGCAGTACTTACGGGCGAGCAGTTGCGGTTGCTGAATTGGGGGTATGTTTCGCCTCTTGTCAAATGCGGTCTTGTTTGATCACTTAATCCTGTCTACTGATTTATATAGCCGAGTAATTAGCCGTCTCATCTCCATGCCTTGAAAGAGGTTATGACACCTTTTCCAAAAAAAACCGCTGCCTGTGATTTTAGCATGAAAAGCATTTCCCTGCATTGTCCACCGGGTGGCAGTGTGTCTCCTCAGTAGAGGCTGAGAGTGTTTTTTTAGCCTGGAGGTACAGGCATCGCCGTGTCCTCATGGCCCTCCTCCGGCCTCCCACTCTCCCTCTGTCTCATCCAATCGGCTCCTGTGTCACTGCAGAGGAAATGGAGGCCCGGCCCCAGACACAGAGACCCTGCAGCTGGCCTGCTGTGAGCCCCACTGCTGCTGACTCTACTGCCGTTTAGTGCTTCAGTGTTTTACAGCCCGTTTCCGCGTGACTCAGCGTGCGGTGTGCTGATACAATTCTTACTTATCAACCGACCGGGGAAAAAAAAAAAAGCAACATTCACCTGCTATGAATTTCACAAGACCCCAGTCCTCTTTCTCTCTCTGTCTCTGTCTCTCTCTGTCTCTCCCTCTCTCTCTCTCTGCTTTATTTCATTTTCACCAAGTAGATACACGGTAAATTCTTCAGCACTAATTAAACTGTGTCTATAAGAGGTGGTATCAGGTGTGCTGTGAAAGTAAAGTATACTCTATCAGACTGATAATTGTGTATTTAACGTTAAATATGGGTGCTAATGGATAAAAGAAGGACAGTATAGTTCTCTGGATGAGGAAAAAGAAAACAAGACCATACTTTAACCAGCTGCGGGAGCGGTTAATGCCCAGAGATGCATGATGGGCTGCTGGGTCCTCCTGAGTGGAGTTTTATTGACTTTACACTGCCTTGCATCATCTGTTTTCTCAAGTCTGCGCACGGGAACTTCTGAAACTGGTCTTTAGCCTGCACACACTCTCCCAGATCAAACACACGCACATGCATACCCTTCAGCTCGCTCTCATTCATTTCATTCCAGTTTAAGCCAGCATTTCAATAACCTGGTTATTAGCTTGGCTCTGACACCTTTACGCTGCGCAGTTCGGCCAGTAGAGGGCGCTAACCATGACCTGGTCCTCGTTGGAGTGTCAACTAACTGAATCCTCCACAGGGGCTGCAGTGCATGTAGTCACAGTTTGTGCTCAAGGAAACAGGTTTAAAAGCATGCTAATTCCATTGCAGGTACTAGGCCTTCTGGTGGAATTAGAGTTCCCAGAATGCACTGTGTGGGTGTGAGAGCCTTGATCCCTGCAATCCAAACAATAACCCTTTTTTCTGTAATGCAAACATGTCGCCTGAAAGTTTTTCTGCTTCTGTTCACTGTGGAGATTTAATGCAGAAAATTATTTTAAAATAGGCAGGAAGACATCTTGTGACATGGGTTTTAAATGATAATTAAAATAAAAAAAATTCATTAATGCATTTGAATTTGTTTTAATGAGCAGTTATGTGTTTGTGCCTGTCGTGTAATGAAATGTGTGCTCTGCAGAGCGTGTAGCTCTGTGAACTCTCCCGCAGAGCTCCAGAATTCAGAGCACGGCTTCTCTCTCCCGTTGGACATGTTTGGAAGTGCCGCTTTGAAGACACTAAAGGCCATGTACAAATATATAAAAATGGCTTTATTGAAATGGTTATTTGTGTTTGGTGGCTCATGCGGCTGGCTGTATTTGATCTGTAAGCAGTGTTGAAACGGGGTAGATAAAGCTTTGTGTCCACTGAACTGGTGTTGAAATGGCCCTTTGAGGCGGCCTTTAGAAGCCCGCTGAGATGCCCGAGTCTCGGTCATGAATGCGTAAGAGACCGCGGGCGCAGCTCATAAAAGCTCCGTATTTCTCTCAATCTTTTTTTTTTTTTGAAGAAATTTTATTGTTTGCTGGAAGGTTCTGCACTAGATATTTGTTATGATTATTGGGTTATTTACGTATGCGTCGTGTGTAAGATGGCGGTGCGATGTTCTTTTTAAGTACGGTCCAGACGAGCATCCGTGTGAGGTCTGGGTGGTGTTTTTTTACTGCTCTTTTTTAAGTATTGAAGGGCATTATTTATTATTTGTATTTATTGCTCTCGCATGCCTGTCTGGTATCACTGCGGTAGCAGCAGACGGATTCCCCTTTAATCAGTGCTGGCTGTGTTCTCTTTGTGTGGTTTCACTCGTTTGTTTTACTAAGAAGTGAATAATAATGAAACTCTTTTTTTTGCTGCATTTTGTTTAGTCCAATTTCATTCTTTCACCTCAATTTTTTTTCTCTTTTGTCCCTCGAGAGTGCAGCGGTCGCTGATCTCAAAAACAGAACTATCATTGAACAGACTGGCAAGCCAGAGAAAATACTGGGCCCAGACGTTTCTGAACACCTTCTCTCTCACCCCTTGCCCTACACAGGACATTGTGGACCACCTGGAGTCATGTGACCTGGAGGATGATGACCTCATGTTGGATGTGGATCTAACAGAGGACGCCTCACTTCACAGTGGTGAGTTCTGGCCCCGCCTACTCCTCAAAACAACCTGGTTATTAAATATATACCATATCATACACACACACACACACACACACTCACACGCACACACACCCTGTATGCTGAGATACAGCCAATACTGAGTCACACAGACAGATGCTGGGAAGAGTGCAGTGGGACAGCGTGTTAGTGGGTTTGTGCTAGCGTGTTTCTGTGTTAGCGTGCTGTACTAGCGCGTTTGTGTGTTAGCGGGCTGTCCTAGCGTATTAGCGTGTTTGTGTGTTAGTGTGCTGTGTTAGCGTGTTTATGTGTTAGCGGGCTGTGCTAGCGTGCTGTGCTAGTGTGTTTGTGTGTTAGCATGCTGTGTTAGCGTGCTGTGTTAGCGTGTTTGTGTGTTAGCGTGCTGTATTAGCGTATTGTGTGCTAGCGTGCTGTGCTAGCGTATTTGTGTGTTAGCGTGCTGTGCTAGAGTGTTTGTGTGTTAGCGTGCTGTGCTAGCGTGTTTGTGTGTTAGCATGCTGTGCTAGCGTGTTTGTGTGTTAGCGTGTTTGTGTGTTAGCGTGCTGCGTTAGCCTGTTTGTGTGTTAGTGGGCTGTGTTAGCGTGTTTGTGTGTTAGCGTGCTGTGTTAGCGTGTTTGTGTGTTAGCGGGCTGTGCTAGCATGCATGCGCAGACCTCAAAGCCACAGGAATGCCAGACACTCCAGCACTTCCTCACCCTCTCCCGTTTGGGAATGAATGCCGGCAGTATTTATAGTAACAAAGTTCCGGGGCACCGAAGGGGGAAGGGGGGGGTTCCCGGGGTGGATCTGGGGGGAAAATCGGGCCCCTCTCTCCGTGACACTGCCGGGCTGACAGGAAGAGGAAGAGGAAGAGGAAGGGGAAGCCCTGCTGTTCACCCCACTTCCCCTGACGGGCCAGGCCCAAAAACAAACAGAGACACAGCGCCCGGGTTCTGCGACGGGTCCACGCGCAAGCGGCCAGAAGCTCCTCCGCTTCCGGTGAGTTACGGACGGAAGAGGAGAGGAGAGGAACCCACAGGGCTCTTTTACTCTTTATTAAAGTGGCCTGCTTCTCTGACTTTGGAGGAGTGTGGGACAGCGTACTCCAGAGCGGTGACAGGAGGGGAGTGGGAGGCTGCTGAAGTTGCGCTCGGGCTGTGCCAGAACGCAGGGGTGGGCGAGAGAGGAGGGCGGCTGTGCTTCTCTCGCTCTGTCTCTCAAATCCACATTTCAAACTTCAGACCGCTTTATTGGCGTGACAAATATAGGCACTCCCGTTGCCAAAGCAGAGCTTACGTAATACGTTTATGTGCAGTGCGGTATGGATGATGGATTACGGATTATTGATGTAAAAAAATGCCTGAAACTGAAATGACCGTAAGCAGTGTTGTAATTTGAGCGGTGTGTGTGTGTGTTGTGTGTGTGTTTGTGTGTGTGTGTGTCTGTGTGTGTGTGTGTGTGTGTCTGTGTGTGTGTTTGTGTGTGTGTGTTGTGTGTGTGTCTGTGTGTGTGTGTGTGTGTTGTGTGTGTGTGTGTGTGTGTGTGTCTGTGTGTGTGTGTGTGTGTTGTGTGTGGTTGAATAAGGCTGATTTAGTGGAAGTAAATTTGGTTATTGTGAATTTGGCTGAAATGTGCTAACTCTCTCTCTTTGTTTCAGTTTGCTCTCACATGAATGAGAAGTCCATTTTCTCACTGATTAGTTTCACTCTCTCCAATTTCTTTTTGCCAACAGTTCTATAACACTCTGCCGTGTGTGTGGTGTGGTGTGGTGTGTGTGTCTGTGTGTCTGTATGTGTGTGTGTGTGTGTGTGTGTCTTTGTGTGTGTGTGTGTGAGTGTGTCTGTGTGTCTTTGTGTGTGCGTGTGTGTATCCGTGTGTGTGTGTGTGTGTGTGTGTGCGCATAGTGAGGACTGGTGTGTTGGAGCATCAGTGTTAATGCACACTCCTGGGTCTGAGAGCTCAGGGTGTTAGTCTCTCATTAGTGCTGATGGTCTATCTGTGTGTGCGTGTGTGTGTGTGTATGTCTGTGTGTGTCTGTGTCTGTACGCACATCTGTGTGTGTGTCTGTGTCTGTGTGCGTGTGTGTCCGTGTGTGTGTGTGTGCGTGTGTGTCCGTGTGTGTGTGTGTGCCCATAGTGAGGACTGGTGTGTTGGAGCATCAGTGTTAATGCACACTCCTGGGTCTGAGAGCTCAGGGTGTTAGTCTCTCATTAGTGCTGATGGCTCATTCTGAGTGCTGGGGCAGCTTCACGCTCTACCCGGAGTGCATCAACAAGCGTTAGCGAAGGCTAACACGCCATTATAAGGGCTTTGAGCTTCTGTAACGAGCAGTGAGAGCAGTGCTCTCGGATGGAGCTTTTCTTTCTCTGAAGGAGCTTTTAGATGGAATGAAATTGTTTTTATGTCCTAATTCTACATTTTTGTGTATTACCCTCTCTAGTATAGAGTTCTCCTGGGAGTGAAGCATATTCATTTATTTGAGTGGAAGGAGGAGATATGCTTGTGTCATATAATAAGGCCTTATTGTGCAGGATTGGGTTGATTATATACGGATAAACCTATGTTGCTGACCAAACCTGACTCATGCACTCCCCCCCCCCCCCCCCACCCTTGTTGTTTATGGTACGACCCGCTGATTCTGCTGGTGAACCCGTTGTGTGCTCCCCACAGACGCTGACGGAATGTCCCACTTTGAGCATTCGGAGAGGGGTGGAAGGCAGGGCCACTGGAGGAGGCGACAGCATCACTGGGCCGGGCCGGACCACTTCCACAACGACAACAGGTGAGCCGGGGGGAGCTGGAGAGATGATTACCACAACTCAGACCTTACAAGTGCTGCTATTACAGCATCATCAAGCCCCCGTCTGTTTCTAACTGGGTGTTATTAAAGTTTTATTAGTTCTGTTTTTTTTTTGTTTTTTTTTTTAAAGAGAAACTTTTTCTGGAGTTTTCTGCAAAACCCTTGGTGATTGTGTAATCTGTGCTTTCTGAAGCGCCAAACTTTAAGAGTACCCTTCTAGGCTCAGTCTGCTCCTCAGTAGGAGAAGGTCACATGACTCTGAGAAACAGGAAGCAGTGTTGGGTCTGAGCCCCTCCTCTCCCCCTCTCCCCCTCTCCTCCTCTCCCCCTCTCCTCCTCCTCCTCCTCCTCCTCCTCCTCTCCTCCTCCTCCTCCTCCTCTCCCCCTCTCCCCCTCTCCTCCTCTCCCCCCTCTCCTCCTCTCCCCCTCCTCTCCTCCTCTCCCCTCTGTCCCGTAGAAGAGGCCTGCTCCAGCTGGGCCGCGTGGGGCCTGCAGTGAGGCCGGACGGCCACATGGGGGCGCTGGACCAGATGACCCTCAGACACATGGCTCAGGACTGCACCTCCGTTAAAGCCCAGCTTCTCAAACTGAAGAGTCTGCTGCAGGTTAGGGAAACACACACACACACGCACACTGTACACACACAGGCGCAGACACACAACACACACACACACACACATATACACGCATACTGATACTGTACACAAGCACACACACACACATGCAGACACCAACACACGTACAAATACACTGATACTGTACACGCACACACATGTAAACATACGCAATCACATGCACACACAGACATACACACAGGCACACACACACACACACAATCACACACACAGTCACACACACAGACACACACACACAATCACACGCACACACACACAGACAAACACACAGGCAATCACACGCAGACACAGAGACATACACACAGGCAATCACACGCACACACACACTTTTGGTCACATGTTGTACACCTGCCAGGTCTCTGCATTAATCCAGCGCTTGGCTCTTACTCCTCGTCTCTGCTCGATGGAGAACAGCAGGAAGCGGGGCGCGGTGTGAGGCGTGTTCTCAGGGCTCCCGTGTAATGAGCTGGAGTGGGCTCCGGCTGTGTTGTTACCGCGCTGTTCCCGCTGCATTATAGTGCTTAATCGCGTATGAAGAGCTGGCTAACGCGGCAGCTGAACGCAGGTGCTGGGAACGCCGGCGGGCTAACGCGCGCGCGGCTATCCCCGACGCGCCCGGGGCCGGTCCGCGCGGCTGCCTCCGGCCTGCAGGGCCGTTTCCATGGTGAAGGAGCGCAGCGCGGAGCCTGGTGCCCGCCGCTGATCTCTCGCCGCTCCCCGGCGAGCCCGGAGCGCGGCGGTTACCGCCCTTTCCGCTACGGGCCAGCGTCCCCCCCGCGTGACCCGTGACGGCCCCCCCGGCTGTGACGCGCACACACGGGGTCTCCCAGCGGCAGCGCTGACCCCTGTCCCTGACCCCCCCCCCCGGGGGAGAGGTCCCGCCCCTACCGAAGTCTACACGCGGGCGTGACGCCCTGCGACAAACAGGGCTAGCCCTGCTTCACCCTCACACAGAGCTGGGAGAGAGAGAAGAGGGGATGAGAGAGGAGAGGAGGGGGACGGGTGGCGATGAGAGGAGGGTGGAGGAGAAGAGGTTTGGGTGAAAGGAGAAAAGGAGATGAGAGGAGGAGAGAAGAAAAGTTTGGGATGAGAGAGGAGAGGAGGAAATGAAAGAGGTGGAGAAATGGAGAGAAGCATATGAGAGGAAGAGGGAGGACAAGAGGATGAGATGAGAGAGAAGAGGAGAGGAGGAAATGAGAGAGGAGAAGAGGAGAGAAGGAGACGAGGCAGAAGGAGAAGAGGATGGGATGAGAGAGGAGAAGAGTAGACGAGAGGAGATGAGAGGAAGAGGGAGGAGAAGGAGGTGATGAGAGAGGAGAAGAAGAGAGGAAAGGAGATGAGATGAAGAGGAGGTGATGAGAGAGGAGAAGAGAAGGAGAAGAGAGGAAGAGGGAGAGGTGGTTCACTGAACATTGACTGATCAGAGAGTGGCACAGCCCCACTGTTTCTGCTGAGCTGCACTCTGCCTCCTGTAATGAGCTGTGATGGTGAAATGGCCTCACTAATCAATCTGACTACCAGTGCTCCCTTTCCCCTAATGCGGCCCATATTACACAATGGAACATTACACACATAGGTTTTAGAGAGAGGTTACGTTTGGTGCCTTATTGAGTGACACGAGTGGGGGAAACCAGTGTCTTCTAAAAGTTAAAGCTAAAATTTAATGGGCCGGTTTCATCGATGCAGATTAAGCTTGTAGACCTCGACTAAATGTAGTTTTGTATGGAGAATCTATCGTATATTTGAATCGCAGAAGCAGAGAGGTAATTGAGGGGGTAGGAGTTTGGGACGCTCTGTGAGTGGCATTGAATATCCCGTGTTTAAAAGAGAACCGCAGTTGTTCAAGTTTAATGAGCCCTGATTGGACAGTCACTCAGTCACCACCCTCCAATTAGGGCTTGATGCAAGAGGAGCTGGTGCAGGTTGATGTATGGCTCGTGGGGCTCCCCCCGAATCTGCTGTTCTGCTAGCCCGTGCGATCTCGCTCTGCTTCCTCTCAATAATTCACAGCACTAAAACTCTGAAAACTGGATTTATAGAAAGGCATTCTAGAACTACTTTCTTAAGCTACGGGACGGCTCACCTCCCCCCTGTGAACCGTGACTGGGCGGGCAGAGCGTTAGTCTCGAGGTGCCACCTCCGCCCAAACAGTCCTGTAGAGATGGAGAGGCAGCGATACCTCCGTCCTCTTCCTCCTCCTCCTCCTCCTCCTCCTGTAAAGATGGAGAGGCAGCGATACCTCCATCCCCCTGTGTTTCTCCTCGTCTCTCCTGTTCTGCCGTTGTAAGGAGAACAGCCACACGGCTCTGAACACAAGCTCTGGGCTCTGTCTGGTTCAGTCTGGAGATCTCAGGCGAGAGGAACGATTCGCTCTGCTTCTCGCAGAAGTATTGACTAAAAAAGTGCCAGTGTTCTTGCAAACTTCTCAAATGAAACTTTGCAAAATGGAGAGATGGTTAGGAAGTGTGTGGGCGCAATTCATCTTTCGTTTATTTTCCACATTTAGTTTCTCTGGAAGGTAACTTGGCCGTCTGGTAGTAACTTTCTTACCGGTGCGCAGGAAATTTTCAAGAATGAGAGCGCAATGTGATCAGGGGAGCTGATCAGTGCGCTGGGAATACGATATTTAGACAGGATGTTTGTGTGAGAAAGTTAACAGCAGCAACAGGCATCAGTTTCATGTTGCTCCAGTTGCTATGGGCTCCTTTGCTCAGCGCTGTTGATTGGCTGCTGTGCTGTGCTCAGCGCTGTTGATTGGCTGCTGTGCTGTGCTGAGCGCTGTTGATTGGCTGCTGTGCTCAGCGCTGTTGACAGTGGTCAGTGAGTGAGTAAGTACTGCCGGTGCTGGCCTCACTGTTATCAGCAGACACTGATATTTGCCTGCTGCTCTGCTTTGCCAGACAGAGTGGGGAGGGGGGGACTCTGTCCAGAGCGGTGATTGTTGTTTCTCTGTCCCCCTCTGAAAAGCACAGCGGGTGTGCATCTCTCCCACACTGTCCTTTTATTTTCCTTCCGTCTCTCTGGAAGATTCTGGAAATTGCCTTCCCTCGTCACCCTGAAGGCTGGTTCACTAAATTGCTTGAAGCCAGTAGGAGTGCCACTGAGTTCCGCTGCCTTCTGTGTGTGTTTGTGTGTTTGTGTGTGTGTGTGTGTGTGTGTGTGTGTGTGTGTTTTGTAAAGCCGCAGTAATGTTGTTTTATTTTGTTGGCTATTAGCAGTGCAGTAGAATCTCCCCTTACTACCCTGTGGATATACAGATATTAGCCTTCTATTGGTCAAGAGCAGTCCAGACAAACACACACACACACACACACACACACACACACACGGGTGCACATTCACACACACACATGGGCATGCAGACACACACACACACACACACAAATGTTCACACATCTATTCATCCAAGCACTCATACTGGCATTAAAAGCTACTGCCCCTTAAGAAAGGCAAAGTGTCACAATGCTCTCCTCTTCATATTAATTCCCATAATGCACTTGTCAGAGCTTCAGTGCCGGCTGGCATTAGAGCTTTTCATTTAGCTGTGGTCGCTACACTGCGAAAACACCTGCAGTCATCAAACTTCACTCCCATCACTTAGCCCTTTAACCCAGTAGCCCTGGGCCTGGTAATGATGTTGTATTCTAGCTGCCAACTGTGGTATGCTAGTTTGAAAGTTGATTGGACTCTTCAAGGGTTCTGAATTTCTGTATGTTTACACTCGGACTCCAAACAGTACTGTCCTCTCAGGTCCACTTTTGCACGTGTTCTTGTGTTTGATTTGCACTTTGTTGTACGTTGCTCTGGATAAGAGCGTCTGCTAAATGCCACGTAATGTAATAATGTAATGAGGACCAGGCCTGTTCTCAACCTCCTGTCCCTCTGTCTGTCTCTCCACATACAGATGGAGGACCTGGGTCTGGGGCAGGACGAGCTGCTATCGGGCCCCCTGAGTCCAGAATCCAGCGAGGACGCAAACACATCCCTACAGGTGAGCCCCCCCCCCCCCCCCCCCCTTCCGGAACGTTCCATCCCTAAAGCGTGGGCTAGAGAGAGCGCCCCCTCAGCGAGGTTGCAATGGACTGACCTTCTGGGCACCCTCAGAGTTCGGCGGGGCAATTCCACGTACATTTAGACGGGGTGTTTAATGGAGAACAAGCGGTACGAGGAGGAGACGCGGGGCGTAAGTGGGTAACAGCCTGAGTGCAGCTGGGGCCCGCGGTTCAGACAGATGTACTCGGCTGATGGGAGATAAAGAGCATGATTGCCACAGCAGGAGCATGGCTGGAAGGACAGCGTGCCCCTGACAGACCCATAGTGAGAGCAGCGCTGTTCTGGAGTCACTCAACTTTTCATCTGCCATTAGCAAACAAATAACAGTGCAGTCTCTCATCATTCATTCATCTTTTCTAGCTCCGAGTGTGCTGCGTCCAACCTGTGTTCTCAGAGGTGTTTTTGGGTTTTGGTGGTGGGTGTAGGAGTTTTGGGATGGGTGTAGGTGTTTTGGGAGCGGGTGTAGGAGTTTTGGGATGGGTGTAGGTGTTTTGGGAGCGGGTGTGGGAGTTTTGGGATGGGTGTTGAGTTTTGGGGGCAGGTGTTGGAGGTTTGTGGGCAGGTGTAGGAGGTTTGGGGGCAGGTTTTGGAGGTTTGTGGGCAGGTGTAGGAGGTTTGGGAACGTGTGTTGTGAAGTAGGTGAGGTGGGTTGAAGTGGAGGTCATGAAAATACTATTTTTCTTTTCATTATTACCTGTAAACCACCACAGGAGAGGAGTGGAGCGTTTGAACATTTCTGAGCTTGCTGGGGGTGCGAGTAGAGTTGGCATTCTTCTTAACGGCGACCTCCGTGAGCCGGTCGTCGTGGTAACGAGCTCCCGCCGCTCCGGCCGAACACGGCCAGCACACATCCGGCACGTCGGACCTCCGGAACGCCGGGAGCGTTCGGACCGGCCTCATTAAATCTGCATGGAGCGCCTTCGCCGCGCCCATCTATTATTCACCTGCTCCTGTCTCCCGACGCTCCACCGCACACAGAAACACGCCAGGTCCCTTTCACACCTCTCTGTACGCACCGTGTTCAGGGCCAGGGCGACTCGGCTTTTTACACATCGCCCGAGCTGTCAACGACTCTTCAATCAAGTACCCAGGCTGTCTCGGGCCCTCGCCGGGGTTAAGTCCCGGGTTTTTTGGTGGGCGAGAGCCGAATCAAAGACTCGAGTGCCTCTCTTCTGCTTTCAAGTCTGGGAAACTGCGAAGGCCCTTCTTTCAACGGTTTTTTTAATTTTTATTCACCGCTTCTTTTCCCTGGCTCACTGCGGGCATGAATATGTCTGTGTGATCTGCTTCTTTATCGCACAAATATTTGAAAATGTTTTTGTCTAAGGATGCAGGTGAAATGTGTTATGACTTAGACTCACGAAGGGGCTGCCCGTTACTGGCTGGTTGGTTCAGCACGTGTGTGCCTCCACCCCCGCGCCCCCACTCGCTCACACACACACACACACAAACACCACCACCCCACACACTGTGTCTGACTCTTAATTCTCCAGCTGATGCATATTTCATGAGGAAAGGGTTGCTTGGCTCATGTTGTCTGGGTTCCTGCGATGGGATAATATGATGTTTGCTCAGATCAACCATTAACTCCCCTGCTAAGCAGAGCACGACATGGCTAGCTTTATTAGACTCATGGGAAACCGATAGTCTATGATAGGTAATCATAGGCTGTAGATAGGTAATCAAAAACAGATGCGTAATGGAAGTAATGGGGTCCCCCTCTGAGTCAGGTTCTGCTCAAGGTTTCTTCCTGTTTTTAGGCAGGGAGTTTTTCCTTGCCGCTGTTGCCCTAGGCCCCCCTTGGGGGCCTGTTCTCTGTAAAGCTGCTTTGTGACAAAGCCCCTTTGTTAAAAGCACTGTGCAAATATAAAAATGATGAATTGGATTTAAGGAGTCTCAGCTATCCTAATGTGAGAAACAGCCCAGAGTAGAGGAGGAGAAAAGAGAAATGGAGTCGACTCTTAACTCATCCATATATCCCATTATTCACAGAAGCAAATACTGGTTCCTTTTTCTCAGCAGTGTCCCAGAATAGCCCCTTAACTTCCGCCGCTAACCTTTAACGAGTCTTTGACTCGATTGGCTGAGACCTGGGGTGAGGTCCGTAAGTATTTGGACAGTGACACATTTTCACAGGGCTGTAGTTCTTACACAGTTCTCTCCATACGGATGTACACACCCTCTAATTGAAGTGGCGACTGTCAGCTTTAACCGGAGGTTGTGTACATCTGAGGGCACGTACATTGAAATTACAGCCCTTTTTGTGTCATTGTCCAAGTACGCACACATAAGAGGAAGTTAGGGGGCAGTGAGGGGGGTTTGTGAGGGTTAACAATATCAGCCTAGGAGGCCCCGCACGTGCACGGTTTCTGTTACGATCGCGGCGCTGGTTCGGTCGGGTGGCGTGTGTGGTTTCTCTAACGGGCGCTCTCCTCTCGGGCAGGTGGAGGAGCTGATGAGGGAGGTGCAGGAGCTCCGGGAGGAGCTGAAGAGGAAGGACAGAGCCATCGCCCAGCTGAGCCACCAGGCGGTGAGTGACCTGCAACCTTCCGCCCTCCGTCTCTTGCTCAGAGAGCCGGGCCGCGTGCTCCAGCGCAGGTCCTCTGACGCAGGTCCTCTGACGCAGGTCCTCTAGCGCAGGTCCTCCGGCGCAGGTCCTCTGACGCAGGTCCTCCAGCGCAGGTCCTCGACCGTTCCTAGAACGCGCGTGACCGTTCTGTGTGAGGCGTCCTAGAGCGTAGTGGTTAAGGTACCTGACTGGGACCTGCAAGGTCGGTGGTTTGATCCCCGGTGTAGCCGCAATAAGATCCGCACAACCCTTAACCCTGCGTTGCTCCAGGGGAGGATTGTCTCCTGCTTAGTCTAAAATCAACTGTTAGTCACTTTAGATAAAAGCGTCAGCCAAATTACATGTAATGTAATGCAATAATGTTCCTCAGATGCGCATGACCGTTCCTTGGGTCCATTCCTCGACTTTTGAAAACTTTTTTTGAGACCCCGTGTTAAAAATGAGACGCACAAACACCTGCAGTTGTCCTGCTCTGATCTAAATCCTGCATTTTCATGCGATTTGTTTTTCCACCCGTGAGCGGAATAGCAGCACATATTTGCCGCTGACAACTTTGAACTAAAGTTAGAGGAGGAGAAGGAGGCGGTGTGGGTGTGTGAGAACTCCGCACGGCGAATGCGGGACGCGTGCTGTTCTGCCAGGCTCTCTATAACAGGCCTCCGCAGCAGGGGGTGCGCTACCTGCTCTGCGAGTTAGTCTCCCCGTTCTTCAATTCTCCGTTTCGTTTGCGGCGTGACGATACAGGCCTGTGTCTTCTCTAATCTGGTAAATAAGTACCGAGCCGGGGCACGACGGCTCTCGGCCCTATAGAGGGCCGTTTATAGGCCGAGGGTGTTAACGGTGTGTGATTATGTCTGTGAGCCGGTCGCAGCGGACGCTTTTCTGTCAGCGGTTAAAGTTAACGTCTTCATTACGCGTCCCCGCTCTCCGGCGGGCGGTGGAATGACCCACCTGGGCGCTGGCAGCTGCGGCTGCTTCGGCCCGAGGCCGACACAGCGGTCTGAGAACGCCGCTCGCTCTCCTGCACTCCTCCGTCACGCTCTGTCCGTCCCGCCTGGCATCCTTTCGTTTGTGTGTGTGTGTGTGTCTGTGTCTGTCTGTGTGTGTGTGTGTGTGTGTGTGTGTGTCTGTGTCTGTCTGTGTGTGTGTGTGTGTGTGTGTGTGAGTGTGTGTGTGTGTGTGTGTGAGTGTGAGTGTGTGAGTGTGTGTGTGAGTGTGTGTGTGTGTGTGAGTGTGTGTGTGTGTGTGTGTGGTGTGTGTGTGTGAGTGTGTGTGTGAGTGTGAGTGTGAGTGAGTGTGTGTGTGTGTGTGTGTGAGTGTGAGTGTGTGAGTGTGTGTGTGAGTGTGTGTGTGTGTGTGAGTGTGTGTGTGTGTGTACACTCGTACCGCCCGTGTTTGGGTCCCTGAAAAGGCTTAACGAGCTCAGTGTGCTGGTGCTCACCAGCCACTCTCAACACAGACCCTCCCCCTGAAGGAAGACCTGTTTTAAGGCCAAAGACGTAATTGCCGGGCCTAAATGAATATTTGATTTATTTTTGTTTGAATCTCAGCAAAACAAAGACTCCACAGAAACCACAGGTGTGATTTGAGATGCCGCTCACTGATGAGTGTGATGTTGAGGATGTTCGGTTGGTGTAGGTAGGCCTGTCAGCTTCTCTCATTATTTCAGTTGTGGATTCAGAATGTCAGAAAGTGACAGTGATACGCCCTGATCTTCAGCGCCCAGGTTTTCAGGCCTTTATTTAACCAGGGCAGGTCCGTTGAGATCATGTTTCTCTTTTTCGAGGATTCAGGGATTTCAAGGATGTTTTGACTCCATTTCCTGTGTGAATATCCATTCCCTCCCCTGAGTCATGCAGAGCCAGTGGAGCAGGATCCGTACAGTATTATTCAATGTCTTGGTGTGCGTGTACTCCAATGCAAATTGTGACAGACAGTGTGACAAGAGTGCGCGTGTGTGTGTGTTTTTGCGGGTTTGTGTGCGTGCGTTTGTGGGTGTTTGTGTGCATGTTTGTGTGTGTGTGGGTGTCTGTCTATATGTTAGTGCGCGTGTGTATTTGCGCGGGCGTGCGTATTTGTGATAGCCGCCTACGGCTTATTATCTCATTAGGTTTTCACACTGGTTTTATCTGATCCGCTGCTTCCTGTATCACTGTGCTAATACAGCAGAACCTCCGGGATAATGACACATCAGTGTGTCTCTGAAGCTCTAATTGGGGATCTAACAGATAAGAGTCGCTGCGCTCTCTCCTGCAGTGCCTCGGCACTGGGTTTCCAGCGTCCGTCTCCGCGTCCCAGCGCAGCTGCCCCGAGCTTCTGAAGCGATTAGCTTATGCACACAAACGCGCTAACAATCACGCCTAGCGGAGAAATCACCACGCTCATCAGCGCCCGCGAACTTTCCAAAGTCACCGAACGGAACCGCTGCGCCCGTTCTCTCTGTTTAATAAGCAGACATAAATATTAATAAAAACCCACATCCTTTCTGGTCTCTCTCCGCAGTCTGTGCCCGGCCATGCCGTGCGGTGCCAGTGCCAGCAGAGGGCGCCAGCGGTCCGGGGAGAGAGGCGGTCGCATCATGACAAGGCCACACAGACTCCCTGGAGAGGCCATGCTGTGAGTTATGCTTCTGGTACCTTCTGTTCCCATAGGGATGACTTTTTTTTGGCAGCCTCCGACGGGACCTCCTACGCGGACATTACCTCCTGTGTTCCGTTTTTTTTTACCGGTTTGGACATGTATTCGTGACTGTCGGCCATTTGGGTATCAAAGGATTTTTTTCTGCCTAAATCACCTTGTAGCGTTTATTTGTTCTTATGAAATATTCATTCCTGCCCTCTTTGCAGATGATAATGCTGAATACACATTTATGTAAAATGGCACTGTGCTGCTTCTTGTTTGCAAATTAGTTATCACAGACATTAATAGTGCTGCCCATAAGCATGGGTGAGGATCAGAGGGCCTTGCCGAAGGTGTGAACAGTCCTCCTGTATGAGTTAGTTTGAGTGTAGTCCTGTCTGTGTGTCCTTCTGTATGAGTTAGTTTGAGTATAGTCCTGTCTCTGTGTCCTTCTTTATGAGTTAGTTTGAGTATAGTCCTGTCTCTGTGTCCTTCTTTATGAGTTAGTTTGAGTATAGTCCTGTCTCTGTGTCCTTCTTTATGAGTTAGTTTGAGTATAGTCCTGTCTTTGTGTCTTTCTGTATGAGTTAGTTTGAGTATAGTCCTGTCTCTGTGTCCTTCTTTATGAGTTAGTTTGAGTATAGTCCTGTCTCTGTGTCCTTCTTTATGAGTTAGTTTGAGTATAGTCCTGTCTTTGTGTCTTTCTGTATGAGTTAGTTTGAGTATAGTCCTGTCTGTGTGTCCTTCTGTATGAGTTAGTTTGAGTATAGTCCTGTCTCTGTGTCCTTCTTTATGAGTTAGTTTGAGTATAGTCCTGTCTTTGTGTCTTTCTGTATGAGTTAGTTTGAGTATGGTCCTGTCTGTGTGTCTTTCTTTGAGTTAGTTTGAGTGTAATCCTGTCTGTGTGTCCTTCTTTATGAGTTAGTTTGAGTATAATCCTGTCTGTGTGTCCTTCTGTATAAGTTTAAGTGTAGTCCTGTCTGTGTCTTTCTTTGAGTTAGTTTGAGTGTAATCCTGTCTGTGTGTCTTTCTGTATGAGTTAGTTTGAGTGTAATCCTGTCTGTGTGTCTTTCTTTATGAGTTAGTTTGAGTATAGTCCTGTCTTTGTGTCTTTCTGTATGAGTTAGTTTGAGTATAGTCCTGTCTTTGTGTCCTTCTGTATGAGTTAGTTTGAGTATAGTCCTGTCTCTGTGTCCTTCTTTATGAGTTAGTTTGAGTATAGTCCTGTCTTTGTGTCTTTCTGGATGAGTTAGTTTGAGTGTAGTCCTGTCTGTGTGTCCTTCTGTATGAGTTAGTTTGAGTATAATCCTGTCTCTGTGTCCTTCTGTATGAGTTAGTTTGAGTATAGTCCTGTCTCTGTGTCCTTCTGTATGAGTTAGTTTGAGTATAGTCCTGTCTCTGTGTCCTTCTTTATGAGTTAGTTTGAGTATAGTCCTGTCTGTGTGTCCTTCTGTATGAGTTAGTTTGAGTATAGTCCTGTCTCTGTGTCCTTCTTTATGAGTTAGTTTGAGTATAGTCCTGTCTTTGTGTCTTTCTGTATGAGTTAGTTTGAGTGTAGTCCTGTCTGTGTGTCCTTCTGTATGAGTTAGTTTGAGTGTAGTCCTGTCTTTGTGTCTTTCTGGATTAGTTAGTTTGAGTGTAATCCTGTCTGTGTCTTTCTGTATGAGTTAGTTTGAGTGTAGTCCTGTCTGTGTGTCTTTCTGTAAGAGTTAGTTTGAGTGTAGTCCTGTCTGTGTGTCTTTCTTTGAGTTCGTTTGAATACAGCTCCACAGTGAGAAACCCAGCAAGCTGCTTTTACTCATCACAGCTTTTCTACGGAAAGGAAAATGGATAGAAAACTATTTGTAATCGCAAGGAAGTGCGGCTTGGTCAGGGTGAGCATCTGGTCTGAGTTCACTGGGTCAGGTTGCATTATCTTGATTATAACAGGCATTTCTCAAGAAACACAAGCGCTTGGCAGAGGGTTACATAAATATTCAGCAAACAGAGTTGTATATTTTCTGAGGAAGGTTGGAAGGTTACTCGTATGGCGAGAAGAATGAAGCCGTATATATATGTTGTGCGGTCCGCAGAGACGCACACACAGCGTGCTGATGCATAATTCCGCCCGCCCTTGTAAAAGTGAGCGTAGACGTGAGTGTTCTGCCGAGTCGGTCCTCTCCTGTAGTCTGAAGTTTTCTAATGGAGTTTCTGACAGATATATCTCATGGCTCTTCAGCGTTCACCTGTAATGAGTTCTGAAAAGAAAAGCAGGGCTCTGAGCTCGATATGGGAAGGTGCTGGTGGTAGGGCACACACCCGGCTTCATAGACGATGAATCACTACCACTGACCTCAATGTCTCAGCCATCAATCAAGCGCTTCGGAATTTTCTATCTCAGGTTATAACACACCGAGACACCAAGATCCTCCGTGCTCTCCTTCAGTTCTAGCCCTTCTCCCTGCAGCACATAATTAAAGTAAATTTAATGTGTTTTATTTTTCGTGAATTGTCACCGCGGAGCGCGTGGAGTTCTGGGCAGCGCAGGAGTTATGAGCGCGGTGATGGACAGCCTGTTTGGGAAGACAGCGGCCCATAAAAGCCCAATGACTGCGCTGTCCGCTGCAGCCGGCTCATATCCGACGCTGTCGCGCGCGGGCTCGTTTGATGCTGTGGAAGTGCCGTTTGCGGGCTATCCCAGAGGGCCGGGGCTGTCAGTCCACTCCTGCGTGCTACGCTACGATAGCCACGGAGCTACGCTACGATAGCCACAGAGCTACGCTACGATAGCCACAGCGCTACGCTACGATAGCCACAGCGCTACGCTACGATAGCCACGGAGCTACGCTACGATAGCCACGGAGCTACGCTACGATAGCCACAGAGCTACGCTACGATAGCCACAGAGCTACGCTACGATAGCCACAGAGCTGGGTGTAGCACACCGCGTCGGGTGTGCGTTTCACGCCTTCCACAGAACTGAGGCGGTGATAGGCGGCTCGCCCTCTACTGGCTGCCTACTGCCAGTACGACCTGTTTCCAGCTCAAACGGAACTGCTGCAATGCATTTAGCCTTTTATAAAAAAAATGTTTTAGCTTCAAGATTTTTTTTTGTTACATAGTCTATTTAAACAGCAGGGCATTTTTACTGAAGAGATTCGAATACGCGTCTTTGCTGAAGCGTATATCCTATCTGGGTGTTGTCTGGAAACTGGAACTTCAGACTGAATTATCGGCCTGGCTCTCCGATCGTAGCGCTGCTCGCTGGCATGAGATGCCACAGCGCTAACGATGAGAGATTAGTCTACGGAGGCGGGGCAGAGCACCGAGGCCGGGCTGTGATTGGTGGACACGGATGATGTGCTGCATGACATCATTCAGACGGGAGTGGAACAGAAAATGCCTCCGCGTTTTTTTCCAGAGGAAAATCTGACTCGGTTTTAAAGAAAGTTTTACTTGGATCATGTACACATTGATTTCTTAAGAAGGCTTTGCCTGGAACGCATGCTGTGCGCTGTGTTACGCAGGGAGAAGAAAAACACCCGCATGCTTAATCGCCGATGCAGGCCAGCTTCAGACGGTCTCTTCTGCTGCTTTCATTGTGCCCACCTGTTTCTATTGATTTTCACAAGAGTTTTTACTTGCTAATTTATTCTCCTTACCCTGGAGGCCTCGTTTTTTTTAGACAACCTGCAGGTGGGCCTGAAGGGGGCGATAGAGTTCCCTGGGGCCCAGGGCCTCCTGTGGGTGCCAGAGGCAGTCCAGCCTCGCCTGTAATCATGCCCGGGAGCTACAGTGCCATGGCCCTGTAACTAGCCCAGGCAGCATGGTGCCCACCTGGTCTCCATCCACACACACACACACACACACCCCTCCG